>NC_045158.1:4065869-4140869 GCF_900700415.2 Clupea harengus | reverse complement strand
ATTGCACAGTATTCAAAGCAGTAAGTAACATCAAGGTCCCTCGCCTAGGGACAACGTGGGAACATTTCAATTTGTGTCAATTTCACTCTGATCTACGTCCACACTAACCTGGGTACATCTGAATACGCAGAATTATTTCTCTGTTTAGCCCTTCCGTCTTATGTTTACATGACGTGTTACGCCACTGAAAACAGTCTTTGAGGTGCATGCATAAATACAAAAATGCCGGGTTGGTGTTGGACAGGGAGAACGGTTTCAGAAACTATGACGTAAGGTTGCCATGACACTGACGAAAGCTTGTGCTTAAGTACCCACCACCAACAAACATCTGTAAGACATTCTTAGCACTTTGTTGTGGAGGTAGAACATTTGAAAACGGTACGAAACCAATAGTGTGGACAGGGAACGTTTTTTTAACATAAAATCTGCTTTTTCAAATGTACCCAGCTTAGTGTGGACGCAGTCTAGTTCTACGATTAGGTTGTGCTAGGTTGGGCTGAGGTGTTATATGGTGGTGCATAAATCACAAAGCACTATGTAGTTACACAGCGTTCACTGCTCTGACTTGATGTGGCATGATATATATGGTGTTGTAAAGCTCTATGTTCCACTAACCGGTCGCTGCAGCAGATTCTGTGTAGTCGGTCATGGGCCTGACTGCTGTAGACCCGGCAGCCCCCTACGAACAGCACACAACACACTCTCCGCACCAGCCAGCCACGGTACCTGAGAAAAACACACACACACACACACACACACACACACACACACACACACACACGTGACAAAACACTCTTACTCTGGCACTTTTAGGACATCAGTGTGGTGCCATAAGAAACCACAAAGAAAAGGCAACTTCACTCATATTTTGCTGTGTGATTATATAGAAGAAATGCTTATGCAGCTGAACTCGTCACTGTGTACTTTGTGTGTGGGGGGAGGGGGGTATGTGTCTGTGTGAGTGAGAGAGTGAGAGAGAGCAACATACAGTTTACTTTCCTCTGTATGCATGCAGTACTGACACAGTGGCTTTAAAACAAATAATGTAACCCATCTGAATTACTTAGACCTAACAATTCCAATTAAAACTCACTGTACGTTTATGGTGAAGGAGGGATAAAAAAAGAGAAGCTTATGCAAGGGGCAATCCTCTTCTGTAGGATCTTAAAACAAATTTGGTATTTATCGTTGAAGAACAGAGAACTAAAATCATCAGTTTCCAGTGGAAAAATGAAGGACAGAAGACTGGAGGTAATGAATAACTTAAATAAAACGCATTAGTAAGCGGAAAGGTTGTAAAACCATTCAACGTAAGCTTTAAAGTGGAGGGGGCAAAGCGTAGCTGGGTATAGGCCAGGCTTAATCGCTACACGGACACAAATCTCGTCATCTTTTGGGCGCTCACATCTTGGCACACTTCTAGACGCAGGGATATGACTTACACCAAATATAGCCACAATTTGGAAAATGTGCTAATGACAGAGCGAGACTATTGTGATCATCACAGATACCTGTGACCTAAACACACGTGTGAGAAGTGAAATAAAAAAAAATGGAATTTTTGTGATTTCCAGCATGTCATTTGTCATTTATGTAGCATGACCTAAGACAAGGTTGACCTCAGATAAGGTATCATTTGCATATATGTTAAACATAATCTGAATGTGCACATTCTGTAATATATTACAATACACACTTTGAACACTCTCAGTGAGTTTTATCATTTTCTAAAACTAAACAAAAAAATGTTGTTTTGTAAAATAGATACACGCAGAGACAAACTGGACAAACCCAGCTGGTGGCTTTCCAGCACTGGCAAATATTAAATTACAAACAAAACCGCATGTCATTTTGTGCACCCAAACGTAGAGTACAATTATCAAATAGGCCTATTCGGTGGGCAGAAACAGCTTAATCCGTTTAGAGATAGTGAAAGATACAGTGGCTGATCACTCTCTTGCATCAACTCACATGAAACACATCCAGCTTTAGTGGAAAACAAGGCGATGGGGTATCTGAGAATTCCACCGAGAAGCGCAACAGATGCACGTTCATTCATGTCAGCTGGCTTAATTCAGTAACTCACAAAAAGTCTATGTGGTTGCTTCCGTCATGTTTTCATCTTTAGTTGTTTACAGTCAACGTAGCGTGCACTTCAAATCCACAAAGTTTAGGCAGGAGCAGGAAACTGGCAACTCAGTAATTCTTTGCAAAATAGTTCTGGTTGGTTTTATCAAAGTACATTCTTCTTTGCTACAGTTTGGCTTATGCCTTCAATATATCTTACCCTTGATGAAGATGCAACACAGAATGATAGGGAAAGAAATTAGTATCTAATAAATAAATAAGACATTTAATACACCCTGTACGCCTTTTCATTTAACTGACTGGGTATGGACAGGTCAAATCTTCTGTGTGATTGCTAGTATTGATTCATTTATCAATAGACAGATAGATGGACTGACTAGTACCTATCCATCCTAAAATGCAGGTGGTACCAAAGACACTGGGATACAACCATGGGAGCACTATAGAGACCTGGAGAGACCGATGGATTACTATCACTCCCATTCATTTCAACAGACATTGCAAAACTAGCAAATCCGGGTGTGGTCAAATTCACAAATCTGGCACCACTAATGAGAAGAGACACAATTGGAAATGCCTTATGAGCGATGACCAATTAAACCAAAAACCCTGCCCTGATTGGCCACACTCCAGCATGATTGAAAGCAGGCTATGGGAGAAAAACGTGAGGAGGCTAGCCAGTGCTAACCGGCTGAAGCTAACCCCCTGAAGCCCGCCCCTGGATACAACGGTACCTTGTGTGAGTCTCATTGATGTTAAGAAGGTTCTGGAAGCCAAGAGAGGGGGTGTTCTGCAGCAGCTTCAAACCCTGAGAAAGAGAGAGGTTGCTGTGAAACACACTTCATACAAAAAAATACATAATATTCACAATCAGACAAGCACACAATTTATTTCCCCAGGGGGGGATATTTTAGTCATACAAGTCACTGCTGAGTGCAGTCACAGGAAATGCTGACAGCAGTCTAAATAAAACAAGTTGCTCTGATTGCAACTTCGTTTCTAGTAGATCACTACAACAGCACTGTAGGTGTGGAGCAAACAACATAAGTGTTAGTGGAAATTAGTTTTATTCAGAAACAAATATGGCTTAATTGCTTGGAGACCACACCACTTCTACAAAGTACTGATGCAATCATGCACTCAACTCCTGCAGCTTCCTTTCATCTGTCCTTCTTTACCTCCTCCCTTCTTCCTCACTCTCTCTCACGCCTATTTATACACACACACACACACACACACACACACACTCACAAGATTCATACACACACTGCACACACACTTCTTAGGTACACACCATTCACACACACATTCTCCCTCAACTATCCATCTTCCCTTTCTGATACACTTGCTTTCTTTTCCAGCCACCCCTCCCCTCCCCTCCCCTCTGAACCCCCCCATCTCACCAGGCTCTCGGGGGAGCACTTGTGGCAGCATTGGCCCACCAGTGGCCTGAACTTCCCCAGGAACGGAGTCACCGTCTTCAGCTTCTTACGGATCTTCACCCCCCAGGAGAGCTGAGTGAAGAAACAATCCAATTACATTCTCTTTACATAGTGCCAATAACAATTTGTATCATCTCAAGGTGCTTTGCAGAGCCCAGACGATGGGGGCAAGGAAAAACTCCCTTTTTTTTTACAGGAAGAAACCTTAGCTCAAAGAAGGGGGGGGGGGGGGGCAGGTGGGGGCATTTTCTTGTGGGGAGGGGGCAGAAGGGAAGGGAGGAGAGAAAATCAGAGGCATGCAGATTCATTCATAAACGCATCAGGATAACACATATGAGCATACATGCGCGATATACACGATACATACGAGATTGATAGTGGCTAAAAATGGAGAGAGCCAGGATTCAAACCGTTTAGTGGGAACGCAGTGTCCTCAATTAGGTGGACCTTATTCTAAGGATAAGCAAAGCAATCAAGCAGAAAACTAGGTCAATTATGGCATTTGTTTATATTACAACAAACATGGACAGGCAGACATATGCACACTCCCACACGTGCACAAACACATAGACACAAATGCATATGCACACGTAGACACACGCAAATCAGAAAGTCAGTGAGTCACAGCAAAACAAGTCTGTTCCAGTTCTGAGACACGACTACAAAGCTGTCAAACTCAATCTGTCTCACAAACACAGATCACTCTTTTTCTTACACACACACACACACACACACACTCTCACACACACACTTTTCACATGAACTAACCTAAACTTTGTCATGTGTACCATGATCATCGTACACCCAGTGTTACCCCATCTTACATCCCCTCTAACACACACACATATCACCCTCTAACACACACACACACACATATCACCCTCTAACACACACACACACATATCACCCTCTAACACACACACATACACACACACACACACATATCACCCTCTAACACAACCACACACATATCACCCTCTAACACACACACACACATATCACCCTCTAACACACACACACACACACTCACACATATCACCCTCTAACACACACACACATATCACCCTCTAACACACACACCACACACACACACACACACACACATATCACCCTCTAACACACACACACACATACATATCACCCTCTTGTCCTCTAACACACACACACACACACACACACACACACACATCTCCCTCTTGCACGCATGGGAAAAATGAACTGACAAGCCACCAAAAAAAAAAAAAAAAAACGAGCGCCTGCTTACAGTGGCTCTTCAGCCAGCCAATTAGAGCTCTGAGCGGATATGACAGATGAGGCTGTGGGAGGGGGGGGGAGTGAGTTAAAGAGAGAGCGAGTGAGAGAAAGATGGAAAGAGAGAGCAAGTGATAGAGAAAGATGGAAAGAGAGAGAGAGAGAGAGAGAGACAGCTTCTGGGCCTGCTGATGATTGCTCCCGTTTTGTTTAGTCCTCAAATAGACACCTCAGGGTGACACAGCAGCCCCATCACACATGCAGTCAGTCACTGCAGCCAGACTCGAGACTCGAGACACACACACACACACACACACTAGAGTTTGGAATAGAATCTCAAGGGGGAGCTCCACCAACTCCACAAGCCACTTTTTTATGCATTAAATGTTCAGCCCCTGCACTTAGGCCTCGCCTAATGGAACAACATCATCTATGAAATGATTCAAATTGGCCCACGAGAAGCTGCCAGACAAGTACGACTGATCACACATTCGTCGAAATGTTCACAGTCCAGAACCTGGGGAAATGACAGCAAGAGACATTTGTGACAATTAATGCATGAAATGAATGCCTTTTTTTCACCTGGCAGAGGACGATTAAAATGAGCAAATGACCACGAGCGACTGGACCGTGGAGCTGTTCAAGAGATACGAAATGGAGACATCTAATGAAATTATAGATTTTTGGTGGCTGCCAAATAAGAAAAATATTCTTGGACTGTAAACTCAAACGTTTTATTGTGCATTTCAAGTGTTCACTTTGATTTTTGTGGCAGGGGTATTGCTTCCGTTGTGTTTAACATTGACAACACCTTTGATATTCAAAGTCATTGGAAATACTATGAAAGATTCATTACTAAAGAGAAGAGACACAATTGGAAATGCCTTCATTCCTAAATTCATGTATGACCTCAATACTTAAGCTCAATACTTGAAAACTTATATTCTAAATATAAAAGTTGAAAAATAAATGCAAGCTTCCATCGATCCCCAGATAAAATATTCCACTGAGATGAGCCAGTGGAATGAGAAAGGAGGTGCAGAGAGAGAGATGTCTGCTGCCAGCCTGCCAGCCTCCGAGCTAAAAACACCTCCATTAAAAGACACAGGAGGTCCAGAGTAAACTCTGTCCACCATCGTGCCATGACTTTTGACGTTCTGGGGGTCACTAACCGGTGAAGATCAGAGACAGCGCTTTGAGCCAGAGATGAATAAACCGAGTTCAACGAAATTCACTGCAGCCAGTAATCTCTGCGTCAATTAGCAGCTAACTCAATCACTCTCTCGTCGCTCTGTCGTGACCTCCAGGATCCCACCAAAAGGAAAAAAAAGGAAATAAATAACTGAGGAACTTTGAATGGACATTTCACATCTGCCCTCTAAATTACTGGCTAACTCAATCAGTAGTCACATTCTCTCGCAGATCCTGCCAAAGCAGAGCCTCAGCGTGGCCCTTCAGGTCTGTATATGGCAAACATGGAGGACACCTCGTCCATGGACTCTGGTCCCTTGTCCATTACAAAATCATGGCTCTTTCAATTTCCGCACACTTGGAAACAAGACGGAGGAAGAGAGAAACAAAACAAATTCTTTCCAACCTTTTTTTCTTCCCTTCCTCTCCTTACACTTTTTCCTCTCCTCTCCACTCCGCTCCACTCCACTCACTCCAATCCATTTTTCAGTGAAGTGTCTTTCTTTCACACTCATCAGCCGCTCCTCTTTTTAGTTTTTCGACCATAAAAGTACAGGTTTGGGGAATGCAGACGTTACCTCAGTCTGAGTGTACATCTGAAACTTTATTTTCTCTTTTGAGCAGGAAAAGGTCACAAACCAATCCACAAACTCATAGAAAAATGATTTATCGCAACCTGCCTTTCTACCCAAGAGTTTATGAGGGATCACTGCTTCAAGAGCAATTCCTCTTCAAGAAGAAATGGGTCAACCAAGTTTCAAACTTAATTCCCTCAGACAGTTTAGAAATGCTCCTTTATTTTATGTCAAGACCCATAATTCTTGTCTGGCCTGGACATATGACTTAAAACAATCTTAAACTATCAAACTATATAATTTGCATGCTGATGTAGTACACATATTCATTCTACTTTGGCTTCTGTTCCCTGGTTCTAGTTTATATCAGGACAGGCCTTGTTTTGAGATGTTCTAGCTCACAGTGACAGACCCTCTGATTGAGCCTGTTTGCACGACCCCTCCAGGTACCCAGGCAGGGGTCATCAGTACCTTTCACTGTCCATCCGACTCCTAATTTCTGAGGCTGCCGGGGAAACGAGCTAGCGAGTCAGCAATGGCACTTTAATTCCATTGTGTGCTATTGGGCCGATCCAATACCCTGATCCGCTGCCAAACCTCATCCAAGCTCTCGAAAGAGAGAGAGCAGGAGTGAGAAAGGGTGAACTCATTTGCCCTACACTAAATCAGGTGTCCTCCCCCTCTTGAAGTACTCCTTTTCAGAAAACTATTGCAAGGATTTAAGACCTCTGCACTGTCTAAAGCTGGGTGGACATGGGTCTGACACACCCTGCATGTCCATCCGTAGCCGGATATAGGTTACAATGCCACCCTGACATTTTCTAGAATAGACTAAGTGCTAACCAGGCTGCCATTAAGGAAACAATACAAAGCAACAATAGTTGAAGTTTCCCATCTGTAATTAAACTGACTATTTAAAGTTGGAGATATTATTCTTGTAGGAAATAGCAAAGTGCTATCAAACCAAACATTAATGTAAATGTTTTATGACACAAACCAGACTGGATGCTCGAAACTATGGCTGTCCCGCCCCACTACACATTTGCTCACCCATTCTCTAATGTTTGCTGGAGCAGAGGCAAATAAATTCAATGTACCCAATTTAAGGTGAACTTAAAGCAAGCCATGCTTTTACATTCAGATGTAAACACATTAGTATTATTTGTGTCCTTGAGGACAACTGATAAAGAAACTATTTCCCACCTCAACCGTCTGCAAAGTTATTTACTAGCCAATATGGCTATCAGGACATCCGACCAGCAGGAAAACAAGCAAGTGTTACTCAGAAGTTCTTGGCCCTGCATCTGTCAGACAAGCTCTGCCACAAAAGTGCCGTTGTTCGTAACTACTACGGTCTTAAATGCATAAGTAATTGAAGCTTTCAGAGGATTGTTTCGGTCAATTTTGCCAGTGGTAACAGGTTTTATCGTTCATTTTGAACATTCATCAAAACAGTTTTAGTGATCAACTCACTTAAGTCTATACACAAACAGCAGAGGGTGTGAAAAAAGATAGGCTACACATTCAAAACAATTTTCGAACTATTTTCATTTCTCTCAGCCTGCACCGGATTTCAAATCTGGTGAACTTTGATCGGCAAACGTATTCACTGAACCATTTTCAAACCCTTTGGACAAATCAAACACAGAGTAGGCAGTTATTGTCTTGCCCTCATTCATTGTTGGTTCACAAATGGTTGTTTGAACAAGTTAAACTATGCTGCCTTCAGAGATCCCACAGCAAACAGGAGAGGATGAGCATCATGGTAACAGCTGGACTGGGTATCAAGGAGGCCGGTGCTAAGAGAACACTGGCTTTTGTAGGGCCTTAAAGCTATCAGGTAGCAATCAGCCCTGGGCTCAAATGGTATCAGTTGCCTTCTCGACCCATAAGCTGCACTTAACGAGCCCTCTAACTGCAATCAAACATACGGAATGGGCAGAGGAGTGGGAGATCCTTTCCACGGGCAAAACCCTAGGTAGGCTTAGATCATACACTAAGGCCTCTCGAGAGAAAAACAATACGGCTTGGATCAGCGTCTGATTGTGAGAACAGAAAGTCCAGGGGTATTAGTGGAAAACTGATTTTGTTATTGACCTCTGGCAGAGGAGCAGCACAGGAGAATGCCCTGGTTCAGGCCCAGCTGTTTACTGCTTAAACGAAAAGCAGCTAAGGGTCTGTCCCTGTGTTACTGATCACTTAATAATAATATAATTTCTATTTAATTATATATAATAACTTTTCCCTTTTTACTGTTATGGCCAAGTTCTCCCGTACTTGAATTGAAAACTACAAGTTTCAGCGCCAGCACAAAGTCCTGAGTTACAAAACAATGACAGAGACTTTGGAACACAAACAAAGAATGACCTTGTGAAACACAAACACCATCACTCACATATTCCAGCTTCTATACTGCTGGGTAAAAGTCAATTATGCCTGTGAGGTGTGGAAATGTACCACTGATTTGCTGGGGGCAGGAACGGCGGCGGCAGCAGCAGCGGGTCCATCTCCTGCTCCTATCTCAGCCGCCATTGCTTGGCTCAGTCCTCCTTTCTCTTCTCAGCTCACACCTGAGAAGAACATGGAGGAACTTGGTGAGTGAGAATACAACCCAAGCAACAGCAAGTTAAGTTGAAGCCATGGGAAAGTGGCAAACTTCTGCCTCAAATCAACCTGATACAACCTGCATTTCACGGAAACGAATTACTCTACGAAACATTAAATCTCACCTTTCACTACACATTGGTATGCTTGCAATAGCCTATCCTGTACCATATTAAAATGCGTTAGCTATATTTATCATGCTTTGCTCCCTTTGTGCTTCTCAATAACGGCCTGTATTAACTACGAGTAGGAAGGGGGCTGAGAAAGGGACAACCCTTGCTTTTGTTGCCTTGCGTCTATGTTCATCAATCTTCTCATATCTTCTTATATTGGCATGATGCACAGATAGACTCCAACCTATGCGCAATACTAAAATGTCAAATATCAAAACTTACAACACGTGTTCAGCAGCAATTAGCTACGGTATGTCTAACTAAGTGGCAGAGCCGCTTGGGAAAGGCTAGAGCATGTCAGCTAGCTAACTCAGACATGAAACGTTAACGTTACTTTACATTCAGCAAAATGACATGAGTGGAAACTCAACTATAACGCAAAACACCACAGAACATAATTTTCCCTGACTGAACTGTAACAACCGCCTAAGCAAGACAGCAACAGTCTCTCACGTGTAGTGTCTTATGAGTAAAGGTCCGGCTAAATGAGTTTACAACCACAGCTAACTTGCCAACAACCTAGCTAACCTTCCATTGGTTAAAGTTTGGTTGGTTAATCTACTGCACTGCTTCAGAACATGCTAAAGTTGCTGAAAGCTAAATCGTTAATATTTCAATACGACATTACAAATGATAGATTATCAAAATAGTTGTATTATTGTTTCTTTTTCATCACCATTTACATACCTGTTCTGTAAGAGTCAAACCTAACCGCACAAGACGAATTTAATTTGGCTGTATTCTTATAAATTAGGCGAACTGTCTTTGATGGCCAATAGATGGCGCTGATAAAAATAAGAGTTAAACTTGAAGCCACAATAAAGCTCTGCAGACTTAAATAGACTTAATTATTTTATCCTGGCTAAATATGTGGACATATTATCAAAGTGTCTGTATGGAACAAAATGGTGCACTCTTATTTGTTATGAACAGTAATTAACAAAACCCTGATGGCCAAACACACAATCCCCTTTAGAGGGAGATAGCCTACTTAAAACCCACAGACCCACAGACTGGATGCATGCTGGTGCAAAACATCCATAGCATTAGGAGTCTAAGAGAATACGAGTCTGCAGTCCAGCCTAAATAAATCAGAGGAAAATCATAGTGATTTCAACACTCATCAGTTACATCAGAACTTTTTGGGTACACAGTACATGCACCTACTGTCTTTCACACAGACACACACTGGCAGAGATATGACACACACACACACACACACACACACACACACACACACACACACACACACACACACACACACACACACACACACACAACGACTACATCCTTCCTCCTCTGCACTTTATTTTAATTGTTTTACTTAATAATATTAATATTAATAATTATATAATATATTCTATGGTCTTTTAGCTGATCTGTAAAGCACTTTGAATTACCAATGTGTATGAACTGTGCTGTATAAGTAAACCTGCCTTGCCATTGCCTTACTCACACACACACACAAAAAGAAACCTTCCCTGAATAACCAGGCCCAGTGCTTGAGAGTGAGTCAGCCTACAGAGTGCAAGCAGTTTCTGCATATCAGGTATGTGTGTCTTATTTTAGATCATTACACAACAACACTTCCAAACAAGGCCTGGACAGCTATCTGTCTGCCTTTTACAACAGAGAGTCGCTGTTAGTTTTAGGGAAGTTACGGAAAGTTGGGGCAGAGGTGGAAGTCTGGTGTTGCCATAAATAAATCTCATACATGGCTCTGCTGCCTCTGCATGATCTGATGGAAGGTTTTGGGGGTAAGGTTTTGTTTTGGGGGGTAATATTAACAGCAGTGGTATTTATCCATTTATCCAATTCTATGATATGTTCTTTATCAATCCAATTCCAGCTGGGTCTGCTAAGTCTCCAGTGTACCCATCACACCCCATAGGCCTCACCCACACACACTGACACACACACACACACACACACACACACACACACACACACACACACACACACACACACATCTACTGAAAGAGCCATATCAACCCAGACCTTGGTAAAATATCCCGGTGTTCACTCTCCATCTATCAAACAGGGCCCACAGCCACAATTATTGTCAGCCAAAACTGCCTCCTCCTCCCTCCCTCCCTCCATCCCTCTCTCTCATCTTTCGCCTCCCTCTTCCTTTGCCTGGCTTGATCCCCCCCCTTGATTTGTAACTCTCTCATTAAGCCAGTGGTGTGGAAGGGGACACAAACAGATGGAAGGAGAGACAGAGAGAGAGAGAGAGAGAGAGAGAGAGAGAGAGAGAGAGAGAGAGAGAGTGACAGAGAGAGAGAGAAGCGCTGGTGGCTGGCTGCGGCAGCTAATCCACGCAGGTTGCCATAGCTGTGAGAGCTAGCGGGGTGCTAATCCCCACTGGCTGGATGACTAGCTTGCTAAGCAGCCATGGCGGTGCTCCAGAGCTCTAAACAGGCTACGGTATGTGGCACATGATGTGGCACGACAATGGACGTAAGTGAGCTTAACTGGCATGTTAGGAGACAGGAAAACCTTTGCCGGGGAGTTTTATCAAATTTTTCTTTTTTTAATTCAAAAATGTCTGCTCCTCTGGTGATATTATATTTCACTGAGGCGAGGCAAGATTCATCAATCAGCATGCAGTGGAAAGTATGCGTGTCAATAGTCTGGACAGCACACACACACACATTTGAACACACACATACACATACAAATACACACACACACACACACACACACACACACATACATTTGTTTAACACCACTTCATCACTCATTCCTTATCCGTATTAAAATCATTAAATATCCCAGGCACACACACACATTCACAGACGAGCATAGTTTGGCATCTGCGAGCGGACTCAGTCAACTGCCTCATACATCATCAACCTTGCCCATGGTCAGCTGGCGTGTAATGTAATTTATGATGCCGCCCCCCCCCCCCCCCCCCCTCTGGCCCAGTAGCTTGAATCAAATAGCATTCACATCACATGGACGCAGGCGAGGGCTGTAGCCTACCTCCCAGGATTTACCCATCTCCACGTCTCTCTCTCTCTCTCTCTCTGTCTCTCTCTCTCTCTCTCTCTCTGTCTGAAAACCCTCCATTGCCATCCTTTGAAGTTTTGACAGGCATCGCAGCCAAAATATTATGCTGCAGTCAAACAGAAAATTCATCAGTAAAACAGTGTCTTACTCTCTCTGTAGACATTGAGGATTAGACTGTCTCGGAACAGAGTACGCTCACACACATCCCGACAGCTGGCCAAGTTTTAACAATGTGCGCTGCAGAAGTTCTTGAAAAACACCAAATGTTTGTTGAAGGGTCAACAAGGGGAAACACAAACAAAGAGAAAATAAAACTACAAGCCAGTTCAAGGACGCAAAAACCAAGTGGTGGCAAAGATGCAACACAAGAAATGACAACTTTGAGATGTCCAACAATCGGACATTTATGAATTCATAATTTCTGTCCAGAAATGTCTTGCCAGTCTTACCCACCTTTCTTTCCGTGCATCCACATTCTCAAAATCCAACCTTACAAAGCGTGGGAAAAAACTTTATTTCAAACAAAACAGTATACAGCACCAATATAATGAATCAGCGTCCCCTGATCTACATTAGATGGCCACCCACCATTTCTAGTTTCATGTCAAGCAGGCATGTGCTGGCAGAATCTGCCACTCTCATAAATCAGCACTCCTACCAGGAATGGCAGTGGCAGTGTTGGTATATCTATCAACCAACTGCTGTTAGATCAAGAAATGCTAATAAAAGTAATATATGAGGAGCTAACTCAGGATCTGAATGAGGATTGTTTCTTAGCTCTTGGATAAAATAAAACTGCCACAAAATCTTGCTACTCAGATTCATGCACTTTTTTCATTCCCTTTGAAAGACATATACATTACGGTAAATTGAAAACAGGACACGAGTCATTACACATCTATTTTTAATAGAAATAATTTCGTTTTTTCATGGCAGTGGTTTTCACTGTGATGTCAACCACAGGATCATATATAACCACTGCTGGCATGAAATGGGGAACACTCTTTCATTCGTGTGATACCAGCCATACATCACAGTTATGCGCAAGACATTGGTCACGTAGTGAAAACTCCTTTGAATTTACAAGAGTTCTTCCACACATTCATACTTATGATACCCTCCTCCAGTCCACCCACCAAGGCCACTCTAACCCTTTATGTTACAGTAGTGCATTGGCCATGTTGTATTTCAGTTTTCATTTATTCCTTAGACAGACACTAAAGTGCCAGGTGATTAATTACAGTACAGGCAAGGTACATATTATTAGTACCTGATCCTAGGATAGGGGATAGGGTTGAAATCCAAGACCATGCTGTCATAAGTAGCTTTCTCTACCCGTTGAGCTGTGCAGGACCATTTATTTTCCTTGCTGTGGGTTACAGAGCCTAGGGTTAGGCTATCCATCACTGCCTCCCTTGGATGCCCCTTCTCCACCCCCTGGCATTCAGACAGCTGATCTCAGACAATAGGCATACCACTGCTTGTGCTAATTAGTACATTCAGAATGATCTCAAACAACTTGGACTTTCTCAACCTGAACTGACCATTAAAGCAGAATATATAGGCTTCCGATCCTTGCCTAGAATCTGTGTCATGGTCATTAGTCCTCTGTGCTGACTATCCCTGCCCAGAATGTATACCATAGCCCCCAGCTGTCTTTCCTGTCTCTGCCTACTTCATGTCTCCAGTGGTCTTTCACCTCCCTGACTCTGTGTCTCCTTCACCTCAGGCTGTCAGAATTAAAGCAGGCTGAGGTGTCGCGTGCTTAAATAAATGATGTTGTTTGTCCACCATCAGTCTCAAGGAGCGGATGAGCACAGTACTCTCTCTCTCTCTCTCTCTCTCTCTCTCTTTCTCTCTCTCTCTCTCTCTCTCTCTCTCTCTCTCTCTCTCTCAACGGCAGGCCAGGTGTGTCCTCTTAGCCCACCTCACTGTAGGTCTTGGCCAGGTGATGTCTCTCTCTCTCTGTCTCTCTGGACTTCCCAGGCCTGAGCAGGCGTTTGGGACGAGGGCTGCATCAGGATGTGTGCTCTGATGAGTTGATTTTTTTAATCAGATATTTGGTGTTGTGGATGCCCACACTAACGTCCTGCTCTGCATCTGAGCCCATTGAGGTTGTGATAGTAAACATTTCCTATTCTGTGTTTTGTATTGTTGTCACTCTGATCATGATTACTTGGTGTTACTGGTCAAGAAAACAAAAAGGACACAAGTTGTGGCTGGTAATAGTATCTAGCATTAAAAAGCTGAATTTCTAAACAGTTACAAGAAGCTTCACAGATTAATTCCACGAGCCCACTAATTTACTCCATCGGCACGTGAAGCCCTTAAAGCCCTTAAAGCCCTTGTTACAAATAATGCATATTAAATCCTTTTTATTTTTATCACCTTTATCATGATTATTTAGTGTTACTAATGGGCAAAAACAAAGAAAGAAAAAAACAGGAACATGCGTTGTGGATGGTGATAACATCTTGCATGAGAAAGAATAAAGGGCCCGAGGCTTCGGTTTTATATCAGATGATAAATGTCCCAGTTCCTTAACCCACAGACAGAAATATGCTGGAGTCTGTAAATGTGCCTTTTATTCCAGCTCCATCACTTGATGTCACCTGACGCTGGTAACACTGCAAACCCTCAGAGATCGCATCAGAGAATAGTTTTTCATTCCCACCAACACACACACACACACACACACACACACACACAAACAAACACATGTGCACACACACACGCACACACACACACAAACACAAACAAACACATGCGCACACACACACACACACACACACACACACACAAACAAACACACAAGCACACACACAGGCACACACACACACACACACACACACACAGGCGGACACGACCTCATTCTTTCCCAACCTGCCATGTCCTGAACACAGAAAACAGACAATAGTTTACACCAGGCAACATTAGAGAATGGCAAATACGGCTCTCTCTCTCTTTGGAAATTCAAACGAGGCCTCCTTTTTCATCTTTATTTTATGAAAGAAAGTAAGGATGTCAGTCTGATAAGCTGTGAGGACGACGGAATCAGTTGATGCCATGTAATTGCTGCTGAACCCCCTAGACATGTATGATTTATGTAAAGGAGCCAAAGAGGGAGGAGGGACAGCTCTCGTTGGGCCGTTTATTAAACACACGCCAGAAATCACTGTCAAGACACACACTATGCCAACCTCCTAATTAAACCTTCAAAGGATTACTGTCAAAAAGAATTAGGCAAAGATGAAGACAACAAGGAGATGATGGATGGATGGATTTGACTCCCATGCAGAGGAATGTTTAAGGCTACTGAGCAAAAACAAACAAACAAACAAACAAACAAACCCACCAATGCAAATCTCACACTGGGCATAGTGAAAAGATGACAGGGCGTGTTAGCGTACGTATGTGCACTTTGTGTCTTTTTGTGTGTGTGTGCGTCAGTGTTCAGAAAGAGAGAGTGACAAGACAAAGAAAAAAGAAGAAAATAACAGAAGAGACCTTGAAGGGAACCGTAAGGAGAGTCTTTGTGTTGTTATTGCCAATCAATATGCTTATGTCAGTGGCTGAGTCACCCCAGGAGTGACCACCTCCACCTGAACACAAGCATACAGAGCGGACTGTCAGGGCTCAGTCACCCCAGGAGTGACCACCTCCACCTGAACACAACAAGCATACAGAGTGGACTCTGTGGTGTTGGTTGCGCTTGTGCACTCTTGACAGATTAGTTGCAGTATGTACATATCTGTTTGTTTATAGGTCAATTCTTGGATCTGGGACCTTAAACATGGTAGATGGACACCAGACACCAATAGTAGCATATCACCTTCCCATCACGGCTGCTATATCCATCCAAATAAGGCTAAGCACTAACCCTAAGACATCCCAAACTTATGCCTATAAATAAACTTTACTTTTTTTATCCGCACATGATTTATCACACATCATCTTCTTTTCTTCATCACTTTTCAAGAAACACACAGAAACCTCTTCTTACTTTTCTTGCTTCTGTTTCTTACAATGTACAATCATACATCTGCTACTTGTGCCTCTGAATCACTGGCAGTGAGATTCAAACGTGTAATTTCCGAGGACCAAAGTGACACTAATGATTATGATTGTTATGGTGATGATGATGATGATGATGGGGATGATGTTCCATGTGCGTCAGCACTCCAGCTCACCCCTTTGATCTCTGTGTGTGTCCAATGATGTGCATCGGCAGCCTCTTCAGCTCGCTGCTGCTCGCGTGTGTCCGACCTCATTGCCCAGCGCAGCCACTCAACCTGGGCGCCACAGCCCAACCCAGCCCAGCCCAGTCCAGCCGAGTTGAGCTGCCTGCGGCTCGTCACATGCAGTGTGGAGGCGGCGGGAGCAGCAGCAGCAGCATCAGTGTCCACAAGAGCAGGGGAGGGAGGCTGGAGACACCAGATGCCGTGATCAGCAGCCAGGGAGCTTTGTGACCGCGCATTAATAGGGATACTTTTGTGTGTGTGATCCTGAGTGTGGGTGTGTGTGTGTCTGTGTGTGTCTGTGTGTGAGCGTGTGTGTTTATATATATGTGTGTGTGTCTGTGTGGAAACGTACGTGCGTCAGCGAGTGTTGATATGTGTGTGTGTGTGTGTGTGTGCATTCGTGAACATGTGCATGCAGAGTCCAATGTACCCCCTTATGTGCAGAGCGTGAGCACGAAGCGCTGCCAGGCTCTCCTCCAACCCCAGGCAACGCTGAGGTGAGAGCGGGGTCGAGTGTTTTCAGCAGTCGTGGCCAACATGCACTCCGCTGCTGAGCCTCGGCGTGCCACGCGTCTCTGAACTCCAAACATAACAGAACCCAAAACACAGGGCAATCCGCGTGGGAGGTGAAGTGGGTGATTGCAGCACTCCAGCGCCCTCCCCCCCATTGTCAAAAATAACACACTGTTCTGTTCTCTCCTCTTCTCCTCTCCTCTCTTCTCTCCATCACTCACTCCGCTCGCTCGTACTCTTCGCCCACGTACTGTTATACTGTTTGTGGCAGCGTTTAAATCAGTGTGTTGGCGGTCATCAGCGTTCAGGAAAACCACTGATTACTTATCAAAGCAAACAGGCGTCACGTGGACAGCTAGCTGCAGCGGGAGATGACATCAAGCCATTGGAGGGGCCTTCTGGCTTTATAACACTATACCATAGCTTCTGAACCCAGGCAGTGTGCGATCTTCTAGCTTAGACAACCTTATTTTTATTAATTCATTATGCCCAGGTCATGAGATTTGTTCAAAATGTGCACGTCAACAGTGTGCATTTGTTCAGAATTGGATAACTGTGTGTCAACAGTTATGCCTTCATAAGATTCGGACAACCCTAATTTGTAAAAATGTACATGTGTGAAAGACACTAAAAGATGCTCCAAGTCACTACAAGATACAACACACTAATCTGTTTCAATTAAGTCCTCATTAATTCACTTAGCGTTTTTTTTTTTTTTTTTTTTAAGCGGGGGCAAGTTCAACAAGCAGGATCGTCTCCCAAGGCAGCAGAGCAACATCAATCTCTTCTCACGTTTATCTTCACCAAGTGCTCGTGTGTGTATTGGGCTCTCTGAGGGCTCTGGAGGTGGAGGTTGGAGACGGAGCCGGGGGGGTGGGGGGTGGGGGGGATCGATGGTGGTGAATGGGATGGGAGGGTAATTAATGTGGGCCGCAGCGGATCTGTGCTGCTGAGGCCCCTTTAGGTGAAACGCTAACCCACGAGGGAGGCATTAAGAGGATTTTAATTAGCTACACTTGTCTGACGCGACTAATGAAGGGGGGTTGGGGCTCAGTTAAAGTATGGGAAATACTCTCTCTATTAGTCTATAGATATCTCTCGCTATCTCTCGCACTCTCTCTCCATCACAATGCGTAGGCCTACGTGTGTATGCTCAAGTGAGCCTTAGCACTGCATTTGTGTGTGTGTGTGTGTGTGGCTGTATGCGTATGTGCATGTGTGTGCACATGTTAAATCACGTGACTAAGTTACAGTTAGATATGCTTATAGATGGGTCAATAGAGAGCAACATAAGAAGAAGAAATGATGAATTCTTTATGCAAGACAAGGGGGAAAATCAAAACAGATCATGAGAGACCAATTAAATGAGTATCAGCATACCTGAATGCACCACACTTCATCTGCATTGACGGCCTACATAACTGCCACTGTCCTGCAATTCCAGTTATCTAACAGTGTGTGTGTGTGTGTGTGTGTGTGTGTGTGTGTGTGTGTGTGTGTGTGTGTGTGTGTGTGTGTGTGTGTGTGTGACCATGTGTGTTTCTGTCAGTGTAAACAGGCCAGTCTGGTTAATCCTCGATCCCAAGGGTGAAAACAGAAGATTTTGGAGCCAGCCACTAGAAACCACCCTGCCAATACTGTCAATAGAGCCCCAGCCTTTTCCATTGCGTGTCGATTGGTCCATTAGACACCCAAAGACCTGCGGAGGGCGGAATACACTCAGGGGGCCTTTCCCTGACCCCCCCCCCAGCCCATGTCTGCACTCCGCATCCCTGTCACTGCCGTATCTACAGCCACCAGGGGGACTATCCTCCCCCGAGGGCCGTACACGCACCATTAATCCTATTAAAACATGGCAGTGGGCCCTGCATGCTGATATAGTGTGTATTGATCAGTAATGACAGTGGTGGATCCCATCCTGCAAGCCGTAGCAGTCCGCTAATTCAAGAGTGACCGCTGTGTAAGATTTACGTCCCTCGGCTTGTAAAACATGCGTGTGTTCAAACCTAGCCAGCAAAGGCGGTTTTGATGACCACTCATTCGAGAGACTGTCTGTCTGTTGTGGGACATTTGGCAAATTAGGTTTTCTGGCATGAGGAGCGGTGATCAGACCAAGTTAACCGCAACTCTTGCAACATGAAGGCAAAAAGCAATAGAGTGTGCATGGATTTGCTCAGACAAATCCGCTACGTGCTCCTGTTGTTCAATGAGCTGTTCTGACCATATTTATTCTGTTACTGGAGATTCGCTTCACTGTACATCGGACTGCGTAGGATTTGAAACTCATGTCTATATTTGTTCTCCACTTCTTTGACAAAAGCGACCCACAACACTTGCAAGGCGAATAAGAGCACCGGGCCATGTGAAAAAGATGAAAAGACCAGAGCAAAATGAAGAGAGAAAAAAACATGAAAAAAAAAATCAATCCTGCTCCAAAACAGGATTTGTTTCCCTCTATCTAACAGGGTCACATTGCCACTCGATGGGGGCAGTGGCATATCCCAAGCAGTCCCTCACGCCCCTCTCTCCTCTCTCGTGGCCTCTTTCAAGCCTTTCTTACTTATTTTCGTGACACCATTAAAGCACATTAAAGAAGGGGCCATTGTTGAGCCATGTGCCACTGCCGGCCAGATGATTCACATGATTCCTGCCGACTGGGTTGGGCATTAGAGCACCAGAGCCATGGAGAAGGGAAAAAAATACAGAAAAACTGATCTAGTTCTTCCATGTGACAGAAGCCAAGTGTTCTGGAAACAAGGCCATCCTTCTCCACATCCCCCAACCCCCCCTCCCTCACCCCCACCCCCCTTCACAACAAAACAACATGCCTGACATACATAAGGAGAGGAATGAAAAAAATAATATATATATATATATATATATATATATAGAGAGAGAGAGAGAGAGAGAGAGAGGCAACAATGACTGAAACGACTGAATGACTGAAATAGTATCTGTCCAGGAGATCTGAGTTTCACGTATACAGAGAGCATGTTGTTGTCTGTTCTGTCAGTAAATCTCAGTTCAGTTTGGAGGAAATCCTTAGTTTAAGCTTACTCATAGAATATAAACATAAAGCTCTATGAAGTGGAATGAACTGCAGCTGTGTTCTCAGTGAAACAGCTGATCCCGTGTAAAAGTATCCTCTACACGAGATCCTATCAATGTGCGTGGGCATACAATCGTTTAAGGAGATCGACATAACCTGTGAACCTCATGTGTAGACATAAACCTTTCTTGGGAGTAAGGCCTGGAAGTTATTAGGCTTAGCTATCAAATGACGGATTTCTTCTCTAAGTCTTTAATTCTGTCTTCACTATGTAAGAGTGGTCAAAGTCAAGGTCATGTTTATTGACATTCCTCTCATTACAGCAGTATAGAATATAACAACATAAAAGACCGGCGGTGAAATCTACAGCAGTTAACACAACACACACACACACACACACACACACACACACACATCTGTCAAAAAAGTTCTGTGGCCTCTCTCAGACTAGTCGTGACTTACAGATCCATCTGTGGTCAGTTGGTCTAAAAAAACTCCAAATGTCACCCCCACACCGATGTGTCATCTGGGACAGATCTAAAACTGAGAGGGTCCCAGAGCGAGAGGACATCGGGAGTGACATCCGTATAATATCCTATCAACAGAACCAGTCTTCCATATACATACACACACACACATACACACACACACACACACACACACACACACACACACACACACACACACACACACATATACACACACGCACACACACACACACACACACACACACACTCACACACACTGACTGAAAGAAACGACAGAAATCATTTCTGTCATTGAGGAGACTGTCAAGTGGGGAGAGAGCAGCACCAGTAAAACACAACTGAAGAGAAACACACCAAGGCCTGTGTGTGAGAACAGAGGCGTCCAAAGCAGCGCCTGTGTGTTAGAACAGGCCTGTGTGTGAGAACAGAGCCCTTTAAAAGTGAGGCATGCAGGGTTTTTAAGTCTTGTTTTTGCAGATAGTGGGTGTTTATCACATCCTCAAAATAATTTTGATAGTACACAGCATGCCTGTCATTCCCATTAGCCACCAAGGTTACTCCCTAGTTTAGTGGTAGGCCTGTGGCCCAAAACCATACAGCTTCTACTGCTCAACTTCACCTATACATTATTATTATTATTATTATTATTATTATTATTACCTATATCTATATATTGCCAAACATACATCAGTAAACAATCAGACAGCTTTAATCAGTACCTGCTGTGGGGTTGGTGTTTGTAGGTTTGTTGGCAGTAACTAGTTAGATTGTTAGTTTCATAGAGAAAGATCACAGAGCCTCTTTAAATTTAGGCTGATTTTAGGGCCATGCATCCACCTGACCTCTAGAACATTCTCTCTTTTACCCACCTATCACCCTGCAGCAGTCTTCGCTTTGTATAAATCTACAACCGAAGATTGGATATCTAAGAAAAAGAACAGCATCTGTCATGAAAAAGTATTATTGACTAAGCCTCTAAGCAACAACCCATTCAAAAACAAAGACTATTAAAAAAGACTTCACCAGGCCTACCCAGCTGCTTCAACTGTAACTTTAATGGAGTAATAATAATAATGATGTTTTTTCCAATCAATTTAGTTCTTGTACCTATACCATATACCATACCATATACATTCCCAAAACACTTAACACATAGAGCACACCAGTAGACCATGTGAACCAAACTGTGGATACTTGCCCCTATGCTTAGATACAAATGCTGGCAATGACACCTTCTTCCAAAATTCATGGATACCTGTCCCAGTCAATGTTCACTACCAGCAAAACACTGTGGAACTACAGCATTTTTTACCAATGTTTAGATACTCTGTTCAGAACAGTTAACTTTCAGTTCAAAACCTTACCTACAGTAATTTAGATGACTGTAGATGGAAAGATTCTTTGTTTAGACAGACAAATTAAATTATATGCTTGAATAAGAAAAAGTATTCTTAATTTAGCAGAACGTTTATTTAGATTATTTAGTTTGTTTTGGCTTGCAGACTTCTCACTATCTCTAATAGTAATAGAGTCTATAGAAGGCAAACATAGATGTAACTGTTCCTGAAGAGTTGTTTCCACTATTACAGTACTGCTCTTTATGTAAGTCATAGGCTATCAGTAAAAGACAGTTATTGAAGAATGCAATTCTTCAATTTACAGTAATTACAGTAAATTTGCCACACTCAATTTTGACATCTATTGTGAGAGGCAAACCGACATATCAACACTGTCTTCAGATACTTGGCTTGGATTGACGTATTTCCAAGATGCAATGCAGAGGAGAATGTTACCGTAAATGCGAAGTTCAAACATGTAAAAGTTTGACACCAAATGCAGAGGACAAAATGGATCAGCATTACTGTAGGAAACAGCAGACTTCTAGTGGTATTACAGTACTTTGGTAGACTGTATCTTGCCTTTTTGTTGTAATGTAGTAAGCCTATATAGTGCAGTAACACATGCAATTCTAGCATATGGCTGTAATGAAACATATTGCAGCATTTTAGAATTATTAGTTTACTGTCTTATTACAAACTTTATTAGTGTTTGTCTGTGTGTGTTTTTTCTCTTTTTTTAATGCAACACTACGATAATCTATACTAAACTGGAGGACACAGCAACATCTTATAGATGCAATTAGCAATGCTTCAAGTTGTTAGTGTTTTTTTTGTCATTCTACTCTGAGAGGGAACATGTGTTAAAGTTACGGCAGAATTGATTGTGGTGTGGTTGTTGTATTGCATTTTGCACCAAAAGTTAACTGATATGCAGAGGTGTGTGTCTGTAAAGCCCACTGTGTTAAGTGTTTGGGAAAAGTATCCATGGTATAGGTACAAGAACTAAAATGATTGGAAAAAACTGTAATAATGATATTGTGAGGGACCGCTCGGTCACCCCACGTTATGGGGATGTGGCGACTAGAGATAGTGGTGGAGAGGAACAAACCACGTGGCACGGGATGACAGTTCTTGTAGAAAAATATATATATTTGTATTTATTGGCTCCAGCACCAAACATATGTACAAAAACAAACAAACATAAATCAGTACTTAAACCGTACTCGCAACTAGCTTACTAGTTTTAACTGCAAAATAACCGTATTCACAAAGTATTCCAACAGCATTTCAACTCGCATGTACTTCACCTTCCATCCAGTAAACACTCCTCACACCCACCCCTTCCAAAGGAATGAGGCAGGCTTTCATAATGCTCCCCATTAGGCTAGATTGGACCAATAAGCTCCAATCGGATCGAACCATCTAAGTGGGGTAACCCTCCCTGCATTAGTCCTATAATTCACATCATATATTACATTAACAAAGACATTAATCCACCACCAAGCTTACCAATGTTCCCATAACAATACATTTACCATATTTACACCTTTTACACATACCACCCATGATATTAACAAACATACATAACAAACATCACATCAAACACCCCTCATGGCAATTACCATCTCCCTTCCCTGTGGGACGTGGAGAAATACCACTCCTTAGCGGCGCGCGCTTCCGCAAACAAACAGCAGTACGGGAGTGATTGTGAGTATGTCTGTATGGATGTATTAACCGGGGTTGTATGCTGAAACAGAGAGTAAAGGTGATATGACATGATAATGGATGTAATGATAATAAACAGGTGAACAGTGATAATGGTGAATTATACTTTCCGTTCATATTGCGGTTATACCGCGTTGCAAACAAGCAATGGCATTGCAAACAAACAATGGCGTTCACATCCGAACTCGCGCCAAACTCTCACAGCCCATCATGCCCACAGCTGCATGGTATGGGTAGCTAGCGACAGACATGGCTATGCGTGTGTGTGTGTGTGTGTGTGTGTATGTGTGTGCGTGCAATGTCTCTCTCTCTCTCCCGCTCCTGCGGGTCAATGGGAGTACCGTCTCTTTCTCCCGCTTTTGCTGGGCAACGAGAGTTAATTAATCCATGTTACTGTTCACGGTGGAAAGGGAAATTCACCTTTCCACATTTCCCTCCCCTTCTGGAGTCTCGCCACAAGGGTGGCGGGACAAAAAGTCGGCCACAATGTTCTGCTTACCAGCCCTGTACCGCACGGTGAAGCGGTATGGCTGCAGCGCCAAAAACCAACGTGTAATCCTCGCATTGGAGTCCTTCATGCGGCCCAGCCACTGCAAGGCCCGGTGGTCTGTCTCCAGTGTGAAATCTCCCCCTATTAAATAATATTTCGAACTGTCAAGTGCCCACTTGACTGCCAGGCACTCCAGCTCAACCGCTGCGTACCTGGTCTCCCGAGGGAACAACTTGTGGCTTATATAAGCCACCGGTTTCTGGTCCTCCCCCTCTCCTTGGAGTAGCACCGCCCCAAGGCCGACCCCTGATGCATCGGTCTGCACCGTAAAGGGCTCTTCAAAGTTTGGACTCTGGAGCACAGGGTCCGTACAGAGCGCCTCTTTCAAATCCAGGAACGCCCTCTCCTGGTCCTCTCCCCATTGGATCTGGGGGGATCCAGTGTTTCTCGTGAGGTCTGTCATTGGTGCCGCTCGAGTAGAAAAGTCCGGCACAAACCGGCGGTACCAGCCCACCAACCCAAGGAAGGACCGGACTTCCTTCTTTGTCCGGGGCCGTGGACAGGCCTGCACCGCCTGGACCTTGTCCTTCTGTGGCCGGATCACTCCTCTGCCCAGAACATGTCCCAGGTATCTCACCTCCTCCTGGGCAAGGGCACATTTCCGTGGGTGGACAATCAAACCTGCACGCTTAATCCGCTGCAGCACCTCACCTAGATGACGGAGATGCTCCTCCCACGTGGTGCTGTACACCACAATGTCGTCTAGGTAGGCTGCAGCAAAGGAGTCCGTACCCGCCAAGACTCTGTCCATGAGTCTCTGGAAAGTGGCAGGCGCCCCCTGGAGGCCAAAGGGCATCACCAAGAAATGGAATAGCCCCTGTGGGGTCCGGAATGCCGTGTAGGGCTTGGCTGCCTTGACCAAAGGCACTTGCCAGTAGCCCTTACATAAATCCAGTGTGGTGATATAGGACGCTTTCCCCAGGCGCTCAATTAAATCCTCAAGCCGGGGCATGGGGTAAGCGTCGAACTGAGACTGCGCATTCACGCGCCGAAAGTCAATACAAAACCGCATAGTGCCATCTTTTTTTGGTACTAGCACCACCGGATTGCTCCACTCACTCGTGGACCTCTCAATGACGCCCAACTCCAGCATCTCCTCCACCTCTGCCTTGAGTAGTGGCAGAAGACGCTCTGGAATCCGATACATCCTCTGGCGCACGGGTGTAGTGTCCTTGAGTGGAATCGAGTGTTCCACCAGCGTAGTGTAGCCTGGCCTCTCCTGAAACAGGCCAGGTGGAATAATCCCTTCTAGCTCCCTCTGCTGTTGAGGAGTCAGATGGGACATATCCATTGTAGATGGCTGCTGACTGGTGGGGAAGAACTGTTCTGAACTGTTGTCCTCCTCCTCCACCACAGCCTGCACCCTGAGCTGCAGTCCTGGAGTCCCGGTTCTCTCATGCCACTCTTTTAAAAGATTGACATGGAATGTCTTCTTCGGTGTTCTCCTCCCTGGCATGTCAATTTCATAGGTCACCGGACCCATTTGGCGTGCCACAGTG
The DNA here is from genome assembly GCF_900700415.2 of Clupea harengus. Lineage (NCBI taxonomy): Eukaryota > Metazoa > Chordata > Actinopteri > Clupeiformes > Clupeidae > Clupea > Clupea harengus. The sequence continues at coordinate 4,115,128 of NC_045158.1, read as the reverse complement.
TAGGGCCCCTGCCACCTGGCTAACAGCTTATTTTCTGATGTTGGCAGAAGAAGCAATACTTTCTGCCCTGGTTGAAGCGTTCGCTGCCTGGCGTTCTTGTCATACCAGACCTTCTGGCGGGTTTGGGCCTGCTCCATGTTTGCGCTCACCAACTCCGTCATGGCCTCCATCTTCTCCCTCATTTTGAGGACATGCGCCAGGATGCTATGGGCTTCTTGTGTTTTAGGCCCTTCCCAGGCCTCCCGAAGCACATCCAAAGGCCCTCTCACGTGTCTGACAAAAAGCAGCTCGAAGGGTGAGAATCCTGTGGAGGCTTGTGGCACCTCCCGATAGGAAAACAGCAAGTAGGGCAGCCAGCGGTCCCAGTCCTTTCCATTGGCTGCCACAAACTTCCTGAGCATGCCCTTTAGAGTCTGGTTATACCGTTCCACCAGACCGTCTGTCTGAGGGTGGTACGGTGTGGTCCTGATGCCCTTGACCCCCAGCAGGCTATATACCTGCTTGAGCGTTTTGGATAGAAAGGCTGTGCCCTGGTCTGTTATAATCTCCTTTGGGATGCCTACCCTAGAAAATAGTTGCAACAGGGCCTGTGCAATGGGGCGGGCAGTCACCCTACGCAGGGGAAACGCCTCAGGGTAGCGGGTGGCATAGTCACAGATGACTAAAATGTACTTGTACCCTCCTTGGGTTCTTTCTAGAGGTCCCACAATATCCATCGTTATGCGAGCAAATGGCACCTCGATTACGGGTAACGGCTGCAGAGGATAACTGCTCGGCTTCCTGCTGCTGGTCATCTGACAGTCAGGGCACGCTTTACAGTAGTCCTTTACCTCATTGTACAGTCCTGGCCAATAAAACCTGGACGTAATCCGCACAAAGCTCTTGGTGTGGCTCAAGTGACCTGCCCACGGGATCTTATGCCCCATGGCCAACACCTTTTCTCTGAGCTGGGTAGGCACCACCAGCTGCTCTGCTCTGCCATCATCTGGTTGATGGTACAGTAATCCCTCTTTCAGCAGATATCCTTCTCCAGCCAATGTAGGTGGCACTCCTGTGGCGACACCATCTACATGTGTGACCCTGTCATAGGCCTTCTGCAATGTAGGGTGTCATCTCTCTGTTGCTGCTTCATGTCTGAAGGCAATGGTTCCCAGTCCTCCTCTGGTTGAGTGAATGGTAGTTCCACTGCTCTCTCTACAGTGCCTACGAGCCTATCCTGCCTCCTCTGCCTACGAGTCTTCATAACCCTGACCTTGCTAGGAGGTGTGACCTCAATCTCTGCAAATGGCCACTCAGGCAGAGTACTCGCCGTTGCTGGCTCGACTGTCTTTTCAGGCTCTTGGGGCTGCACTTTTACTTTGGATCTGGTCATAACCATATTAACTGGGCTGCTAGTCTTTAACAACTCAGGCAGAACTAAGATATCATGCCCTATCACCACAGGATGGCTCAGTCTCTCTACCACCCCCACAGTCATCTGGAAAGTCTGACCCCCTACTTCCAAGTAGACTTCTGCAGTGGGATACTCATGCTCGTCACCATTGACGCATGCTACTCTCAGCTTCCCGTGTAGCACAAAGTCACTATTCTCCACTAGGTTAGGCTGCACTAGTGTCTGGGTGCTCCCTGTGTCCAGTAAGGCCATGACAGCCTTCCCATTGACTATGGCTGGGGTAGTCTGTAGCCTCCCCATAATGTCACTAGCCTCCCTCTCTGGCCTTGGGATGCAACTATGGCTAGCATTATTTGGCCGCATAGCTGGGCACTCTGGACTTATGTGTCCCTCCTTTCCACAAGAGTAACACACTATGGGGCCCTCTGCCCTTTCATACGCAGCTGTTCTGGGCCTCGCTGGGGTAATAGACCCCCTAGCAGGCATTCTAGTCTGCTCTCTGGTCCTTGGGCCATCTCTCTGACTAAACCACTCAGACCTACCTCTGGCTACTGGTCTGGGGCTTGGCTGCAGGCGAAAGTTCTGGTGACCTTGTCGTGCTGAGACAAAGTTCTCCACCAGCTCTGCCGCTCTCTTCCCCGTCTGGGGCTGGTGCTCCTTCACCCAGACCCTGATGTCTGGTGTCAGTGTTCGGAAAAACTGCTCCATGATCAGTACCTCAGAGATGTCTTCAACCGACTTTCCCACCGGTCTAATTCCACTTCTGGAATACATCCTTGAGGCGTGTGTACAGCTCTCGTGGGGTTTCTCCGGGCCTGACGTCAGGTTCCCGAACCTCCTCCGATACACCTCCTCATTGATTTCATACTTCAACAGGATGGCTTCTTTCACCCTGTCGTACTCCATGGCATGATTGATGTCCATCGCCACATAGGCACTGCGGGCTTTCCCCGTCAGGTATGGCACCAGAAACACTGCCCAGTCTTCCCTGGGCCAGCGATAGGCCGTTCCCAGCCGCTCAAAAGTGGTCAGATATTGCTCTATATCGTCCCTCGCTTCTAGCCTGGGAATGGCTCTTTTAGTCCAGGCCATCGGTGTGGCTGCTGCTGCCGCTGGTGCTGCTGCTGCTGCTGCTGCCGCTGGTGCTGCTGCTGCTGCTGCTGCTGCCGCTGGTGCTGCTGCTGCTGCTGCTGCTGCCGGTGCCGGTGCAGGTGCATGCTGAGGCCTCGGTGGAGATGAAGGTGGGCTCACCGGTGGTGACCACCGTTCGCTCCTCTTCCCTTCCTCAAAGTCCTCCCGGAACTGATTTAACTGGAGCTGGACACTCCTCCAGCGCTGCTCCTGTTTGAACGAGTCCTTCTCCTGATTCTTCAGGGTTTGCTCTAGTAGCTGCCGCAATCCAGCTAGGTCTGACCCCTCTGTAAGTCCCCCAGCCACCTCGGCTCTGGCACCAGTCTCCGTCTGGTTTTCCTCCGGCTGCTCGACCTCCTCCAGGTCATCTCTGGCTAGCTGTCGGTATGCCATTGTCCGTCGTGGCGGGGTTGGCTTTCGTCCTCTCTTCCCCAGTGTCTCGGTTGGCGCACAATCCCACCACTGCCACCAAATGTGAGGGACCGCTCGGTCACCCCACGTTATGGGGATGTGGCGACTAGAGATAGTGGTGGAGAGGAACAAACCACGGGGCACGGGATGACAGTTCTTGTAGAAAAATATATATATTTGTATTTATTGGCTCCAGCACCAAACATATGTACAAAAACAAACAAACATAAATCAGTACTTAAACCGTACTCGCAACTAGCTTACTAGTTTTAACTGCAAAATAACCGTATTCACAAAGTATTCCAACAGCATTTCAACTCGCATGTACTTCACCTTCCATCCAGTAAACACTCCTCACACCCACCCCTTCCAAAGGAATGAGGCAGGCTTTCATAATGCTCCCCATTAGGCTAGATTGGACCAATAAGCTCCAATCGGATCGAACCATCTAAGTGGGGTAACCCTCCCTGCATTAGTCCTATAATTCACATCATATATTACATTAACAAAGACATTAATCCACCACCAAGCTTACCAATGTTCCCATAACAATACATTTACCATATTTACACATACCACCCATGATATTAACAAACATACATAACAAACATCACATCAAACACCCCTCATGGCAATTACCATCTCCCTTCCCTGTGGGACGTGGAGAAATACCACTCCTTAGCGGCGCTTCCGCAAACAAACAGCAGTACGGGAGTGATTGTGAGTATGTCTGTATGGATGTATTAACCGGGGTTGTATGCTGAAACAGAGAGTAAAGGTGATATGACATGATAATGGATGTAATGATAATAAACAGGTGAACAGTGATAATGGTGAATTATACTTTCCGTTCATATTGCGGTTATACCGCGTTGCAAACAAGCAATGGCATTGCAAACAAACAATGGCGTTCACATCCGAACTCGCGCCAAACTCTCACAGCCCATCATGCCCACAGCTGCATGGTATGGGTAGCTAGCGACAGACATGGCTATGCGTGTGTGTGTGTGTGTGTGTGTGTGTGTGTGTGTGTGTGTGTGTGTGTGTGTGTGTGTGTGTGTGTGTGTGTGTGTGTGTGTGTGTGTGTGTGTGTGTGTGTGTGTGTGTGTGTGTGTGTGTGCGTGCAATGTCTCTCTCTCTCTCCCGCTCCTGCGGGTCAATGGGAGTGCCGTCTCTTTCTCCCGCTTTTGCTGGGCAACGAGAGTTAATTAGTCCATGTTACTGTTCACGTTGGAAAGGGAAATTCACCTTTCCACAGATATTAATAATAATACTTTAAACGTATATAGCGCTTTTCTAAGTACCCAAAGACGCTAACATCCATACACTTACATTTTTCGTTGATTTTTGAAGGTTGGACACTGTCTTTTAAACCCTTTCAGGAAATAGAAGGAAAAAGAAAAAGGAAAGGAAGGAAGGAAGAAAGAAAGAAAAATGGCTGTTTTCCCAAATCATTTGTGTGTTGATGTGCCTTCATATTCTGACACTAGGGAGAACAAGAAAAAATGGTAGCCCACAAGCTAATTCTGTTATTAATCAGTGCCTTAGGAGGTAAGACTCTGTAGGACCTTTTAGTGTAAATCCTCTTCTATAGTAATCGCCTTTCCTGGCCATACACACGTGCTGTGTCTTCAAAGTGGAGGAATGTTTGAAATCCACAGCTGGAATGTGATGCTTTTGTGATTAAAACCACCTCCAGCTCACATGACCGCATGGCTCCCCTTCGCTTCCACACTGGGATGTAGGCCAAGGGGCAGCACATCCCCCCAGACATCCCGCCGGGGGCAGGGGGCCAGCGGTTCAGGAGTTCACTCCTTAGGCGCAGACAGTGTCTTAAATCATAACAACCCAGTGGTTCGTGAGATATAACCGCATCATGACAGCAGGAATGTAGATGAGTAGAAGAAGAAGGAGAATGAGAATGAGAAGGAGAAGGAGAGAGGAAGGAGGGAGAGAGGGAGGGATTATGAAACCCACTGCTGATAGGTAGGGCTCTCAGGCAGCAGACGACACTATCGCTATGCTTGGGACAAGAAATAACCGCACACACCCACACACACACATCCATCTCTGTTAAAGGAGTACCGGAGGAGAGGCATAGAAGCAGAAAAGTTTAATGAGATGTTTATCATAGTGTCCACACTCTCTTCACCTCTTTTGAGCTGGAGTATGTGTTTGTGTGTGTGTGTTTGTGTGTGTGTGTGTGTGTGTCTGTGTCTCTGTGTGTGTGTGTGTGTGTGTGTGTGTGTGTGTGTGTGTGTGTGTGCGCAAGGCAGGGAGTGAAAGTATGAGAGAGATTGGGTACTGTAAGATTAGTTTTGCAAGTGGGCAGTGCAGCCTCTCCAGTCCTCCGCAGTCCTCAGATGAATGTGTTAGAGTTAAAATAACTTCTGCTGTGTGAAAAATGGATCTTTATCCCACTCATGGAGGGAGAAGAAAGCAGGCTTTGTGCGTAATGGCTCAGGCTGCATCCGTAAGATGAGGACACACACACACACACACATACTCAAACACACACACACATACCAACACACAGACAGACACACACACATACACATACACACGCATACCTACAGCACAAAAAAGGATAGGCCCCTATTAGTGTATGCACTAGTTATCGTTGCTGTTCTAAATGTAGGTCCATGGCGCCTGATAAGGGTTAAGGCACCGAGGTCCGTGCGTCAGCACACTGAGTGACACCACTGACTCGTGACAACCCATGGCTGGCCTAGTCAACAGCCCCAGTCTCTGCTGCTATTGTCTTACCTGTTCAAAGAGGCATTCATTGTGATGGCTTTGTCTAAATCTAGTAGCCTATGCTAACTCGCTAAAAGCCAATAAACACATACAACAAATACAACAAGAACAGCACAGTTGGTTGTTAACAGATGCATTGTGTCCATACAGTTAGCTATTCTTACATTTCTGTGGGGTTTCTGACCTGGATCAAAAACCTACGTGGTGTATTAGCCTAGGCGGCTAATGGAAGTGCTGGTATGCTTATCTGTCTTTAACAAAGCGCAGTCAACATTACCATAGTGTCACAGGGTTAGATATATAATGACGGTACACATATGGGGATAACGCCTTGACACTTTTGTATCGACAGCATTGAGAGGCAATAGTGCCAAGGCTTGCTGTCCTCCCACCTTTATAAATCTATTCATCTGGCAAATGCTTATTTCCTTCCTCTCTCTAAAAGGTACACAGCTTGATGTTTGCTGTTTTCTGATTAATCAGATTAACCTCTCAATGAGCACTTTCCAATCTTCCTAACAAAACAGAAATTTGAGGAGGTTGGTCTACCACAACTTCAGTGTCCGACAAGGTGTGTTGAAAGATAGGCATCGGTAAAGGTGTATGTTATCTAAATACATTTTAAAGGTGTATGTTATCTAAATACATTTTCTCGTCCACTTTACAAGTGTTGTTGAAATCATATACCACACAGCCAAAAGCCTTTTAACAAATGCAGATATCTATCTATACAAGTTAGAAGTTACAAGAGATTCTTTGTATGGACAATATACAGATGTATTTCCTCTCTTCCTCATCCCCGTGCTTATGATTCAGCTGTTGTGCACACAACTGAGTTTCTCCAGCTGATTCTCCCTCTCAAGTTCTGTATGGAATCAGCTGGCGCAGCTCCAACATTAGTTGTTCTTTTCTTCTGTACCCCTTTATTCCTTCCAGATTGCACTGTTTGGGACCAAAATGCCATGAATAACAATGCTCTATTTTGGCTCTGTCGAACCTCCGTAATCTTTTCTCCCCCATTAAAAAGTTGAAGCCATAATAAGTTACAAATGTTTTGTCTGGTGTTTTGTGTCTCTTCAGAGCATTTGAATCACTACCGGTCTCCATTTCATGACATATTTGAAATATACCAGCTAAGAGTTGACAACCTTGTCCATTTATACCTACTTTAATGTTGTCTAATGTGCCCATAATATGATGTGATACTGTGTCATGGTGTTTTAATTACTTTCTACAAACATTATGAGAGAAAGGTTTATAGTTTTCCAACATAGAATGTCTTGGAAAGCAATGACCAAACCGGTTTTCACTTTCCAATTCCGTGTACGTGCTGTATATGTTAAGCATCTTGATGTTTTTGTTACAGGGTACTAAAATATACTGTGTGTTGCCAGTGGCCTAAATGGTCTCACTCTTTGGCTAATTTGCCCTGGTGGCCACAACCGCATAAGAAAGGATCTTGTGCTGGTGCACACTATGTTTTATGTTGAATTCTCTGAACCCTCACAGTGCCCCTGTTGTTCCGTTTGACAAATGAAGATGTTGGTGGTCTGTCACACGTTACATATATGGGTGGTACTCAGGGCCCACAGCCGTATAACAAAATGTGAAAGTGCAATCAGCAGACCCACTGCCATGTGACTCGCCTCCGAACCAGACCCGCGCAACTCACCCCGGCGCCTCTGCCACAAAAACACAGACACACGCGCACACGCGCACACGCACACACACACACACACACACACACACACATATACAGACACACACACACACACACACACACACACACACACACACACTTACAAACAGACACACACACACACACACACACACACATATATACAGACACACACACACACACACACACACACACACACACACACACACACACACACACACACATATACAGACACACACACACACACACACACACACACACACACATACAGACACACACACACACACACTCTCTCCACACACACAGTGCTGAAAAACAAGACTCTGAAAAAAAGCATCAAAACACATTCCAACTTGTAAGCCATAAAGGATGGGGGAGAACCAGAGAGAGATGAAAGGAGGCAGAAACCCAACAGTCATTTATATTCTGCTTGAGAATATAATGAAGTTAATTAACACGAGTTGAATAATCAATGCTACTGAGCATGTGCAGACCACACTTGAGAAACCATGCGTGTTGGGGCTTTAATTCTTGGTACATCATGCCTGTATCACTTATAATGGCGAAGTAGCTAAACAGAACGTGAGGACCATATCTTTAAAATGCTTTTGTGTACTGAGAGACTGAGTCAAGTTGGAAAGTTGAGTGAGATTTCTTAGCATCCGCACGTCTCCTTTTTGTTGGGTAAAACAGCTGCAAAGGACACTTTCAGAAAATTGACATGAAAGAAGCCTTAGCATAGACCTACTGTTAGAATCGAAGTGTATTATTTTAAGGCTAATATTCATGTTTATATTGGTGCTCTGAGCCCAAAAAATGTAAGAAAATGTTATAGAAAAAGTACTTGCTCTCTCACATCACTGATGTCACACACTATATAGACAATACGGTGGCAAAAAAACTAGTTGTGGTACAATGCCCACTCACTTTGTAGGGAGCTAAATAAAAAGTAGCATTCAACATAACTGAAAATAAAGGACAAATAAATGCAAAATGAATGCGATGAAAGTTCCTAGCATTCGGCTGTTCCATTCAACATATTTCATCAAATAATGGGAGCAAACCAAGATTACCAATCTCAGCATATAAGGATAATCCGTATCTCAGGATATAAACCATAGTAACATTGCCGTCAACCTCAGTTTTCCATTACTTCATCTTCACTTATTCTGATAAAAATGGACCTAAATGCAGCAGCTTTCTAAATTAATACCATATATCTGACAACTCCTGTGGAAGCGAGAGGAGAGGTGCAAAACAACATCTAGGAGCCCAAATGAAATTTAGTGGGTTTATTTCCTCAGCAATGCCTCTTGGCCCACACTCAGACCGGAGGTGGCAGAAGCTTTATCTGGAGGAGCATCACAATACCCTCCAGTTTAATTTAGAGGCAAAACGTCCTCAGAGAAACACTCTTGCCCTAAAGTAGATCAGATAGGGAGCAGCTTGGTCCAGGGTAGCGAGGAGTGCACCTCCTCCTCTGAAACTGATGCGATTAAAAAAGATTTATGGCTCATCTTTTCAAACCCGCTTTTAACTAGGCGATAAAAAATACATTGATGCATCTCAGGTTGGAGCACGCCAAGCAGAGGACCCCATGAGAAATGCATCAATAAGAGGAGGAAGACAAGAGAGAGGAGGATGAAGGAGAAGAGGAAGAGTGTAGAGATTGAGTTAGTGGGGCAGTTGCACAATATTGCCGTGTGATCTTCAATCGAAAGGAGGCTTTTCAAAGACCACAAAAAAGACAATCAATAACCTCATCTGCCTTTCGCCCAATCAATTCCTGTGGGCGGGGCTATTTGCAGATCCATGCTCACAGCAGGCCTCGGGTGCTGCCACAATCACAGTCCTATGTCTTTTCCAAACCGCTCACAACTTTCTTCCATCAAGGTCAGGGAGAATTCATGGGGACTTAGGAAAAGACAACCACAGCGATAAGAGAATCCAACTGCACTAACACTAGGCTACGTAATTATGTGATAACAGATGTTGACGTTGGCCTTCAAATGTTGCTGAAATTGGGGGGTGGCATCATCTCTTTTCCTTTATTAAAGGATGGTCCAGTGTACCCTATGCTAAAGGAGACTTGAAAGGAAGCACTGAAGTACCTTTCCTTAGTATTTGTAGACTTCGACCAGCTCTTGCTCCAGCGATACTTCCGGGTTATTTAATTCCTTCCTTCCTAAGCAAAAAAGACTATTCACAGCCCAGGTCTGGTTTGATGTTGGGGCGAAAACGCAAAGTATGCTGGGACGATTGGTTTCATCCCAAAAGCCCATGGGAGCGTTCTGAGGAGCCATGGAATGTTAAACTGTCATTGACGTCCTCACCACCTGTTTCTGCGACCTCCACAATGAGCTGTCAAACGTAACCATCATGCGCTAACAAGGTAAGGCAATAACATTAATCTGAAAAAGCACTTCACACTGGCTACCCGGCGGGACAACTTATAAAAAATGAAACAGAGAGATCCATATTCCAATGCTTGTCCCTCACTAACAGCAGGATGTGAGTCTGTGTGTGTGTGTGTGTGTGTGTGTGTGTGTGTGTGTGTGTGTGTGTGTGTGTGTGTGTGTGTGTGTGTGTGTGTGTGCGTGTGCGTGTGTGTGTGTGTGTGCATTAGTGAGAGCATGTGTGTCTGACTGTGCATATCAGAGAGAGAGAGAGAGAGAGAGAGAGTATGTGTGCATGACTGTGTGTGCAAGAGTCCCTGACACCTGAGGAGTGACCTTCACTTCTCCTCCCTTTCACTCACTTTCTGCATCCTCCATCTCTGACACCACTAGAGGCCCACCTCCCCCCTGCCTCTAGCGCTGCCCTCTCCTCTCCCTCCCCTCGGTCCTCCCTTTTAGTTTCCCACGGTCACCTCCTCTCCTCTCTGTTGTCATAGTTCTCTTCTGCTCATCACTCCTTCTCTCATGGTGTTGAGAAATGGTCCAGTCACCGGCTCAGTCCAATACAGTCACCAGCTTAGTCCAATGCTCTGCCATAGTCTGGCCTGACCAAATAAGCATTGCTGTACCAGTGGCTATACGTCAAAGTTTATGCATTATATGGCAGATGTTAAGTGTCATACCCCACATCTCAGTATTTATTTACTAATATGCTACCCATTCATGTGTTCATTCATTGACTCATTGTACATCTCAGGTGCTTTCAGGTGCTCTGGAGAACACACACTCACACACTCACACACACACACACACACACACACACACACACACACACACACACACACACACACACACATATGCATTCACACACAGCTCATTTTATGTCCACAGCCTCTAATGCCAATTTCAGAGGCTCATGAACTCATGGGGGTAGATGATCAACATAGAAAATAAGACAGCTCATTTCTACTCCAGGGATGTAGCTGCCCCCTCTCTCTCACTCTCTGGTCCTCTCTGTTCTCTCTCTCTCTCTGTGTGTGTGTGTGTGTCTCATGTATGTGATACACTGCTAACCTGTGTTGTGAATCTAATAGATTCAGAGTTGGATAATCCACCAAAGGCTTCAGGTGATTTCAATAGTGCTGACTCCCTAAGAAAAAAGCTTTAAAAAAGATAAGGGAGAAAAAAAAGAGAAACAAATGTATCGAGGACTTTCTAGAAGTAAGCCCAACACATGCAACAAGACTAATTCCCATTCATTAGTGGATGCAAAGAGGCTGGCATCTCTATTGGCTTTGCACTAGAACAAATGCTGACAAGCAGATCTGCAAGGCTTAGAAGTCCTGGAGGTGAGGCATCACATCTATGCAATCAGAAAGTCATTGCCTTTCCTGTGTGTCTGAGTGCCTGTTCATTCTTCTGTGATGGCCTTCCACTATGGTCAGGGTTAAGGTAGATCAGGTTCATGTGACACTGTAAAACAGCTTCTGACAAACAGCTGAGCTGAAAACGAGTCGAGTAAATGAGGATGAAATGAACCATACTGAGCCATAATAGAGGGATGTGATGAGAGAGGTGAGGAGGGATGGAGGGAGGTGAGATGAGAGGAGAGGAGAGGAGGAGAGATTGGGCAAAGTAAGATAAGAGGAGAGGAGAGAGGAAGAGAGATTGGGCAAAGTGAGATGAGATGATAGGAGAAGAGATGAGAGGAGGTGAGAGGTGAGGAGGAGAGATGTGGGGGAAGTGAGAGGAGATGAGAGGAGGTGAGAGGTGAGGAGGAGAGATGGGGAGAAAGTGAGACAAAGGAAAAGAGGATCTAGGGCAGAGGTGGGGTTTGTCCACAAGAACAGAGAACAGGTCTTAACCCGATGGCATGAGGGGTGTCATGGCATGACTGGGCCCTCACTACACGGCCTCAGTGCCCATGGGAACCCAGGTTAGAATCTGATCCACATCTACTTTCTCTCCCCACTCCAGTATAGAGCCTTAAATGAGGTACGTTTGGGTCGTTTTTCTTGTTTGTATCTGCAAAGCCATTAGTAAATGGTCATGCAGAATAGTTTGACACAGCTGCGTTCATCAGTGACTGGATGGAAAAATCCTTCCCTGATCACACTGCGACAAAAGAAAACAACACAACACACACAAGCTGCCCATTACTATGATTCCATGACACTACTGGGTGTGGTTTTAATGGCATTACTATGTTTCCATGACACTACTGGGTGTGGTTTTAATGGCGTGTTGTGGACAAGCAGGCTTTGCTGCTGTAGGACTTCAGTAAATTGCGTTTGTTAACAGAGATTCACCAGTGGCGGACCTTGGGTTTTATGATTATTAACAGTAAACTAAAATATTATTTATGAATACATTATCATTTCCTCATTTTGAAAACTGTTAGGCCTTCAGAAAAAGCTTAGCAGGCCCTGACGGTCTGCCACACACATCCACACACATGATGTGAATCTGAAACCAGCTATAAATCTGCATTGGCCTACATCAGTGGGGTGAACCCCAGGAGACATTTTCCCACACGATGTGTGCATGAATCTGTGCGTAATTCATGCATACGACTGTTCCTATGCAAAAAGATGTACATATACTGTCCATACATTTATTCGGTCTACCTGATATCCTTCGGTATTTGCTGTTCCCAAGGCATCATAAATCAAGATAAATTAAGACATTTTAGTTTGAAATTCAAAAAAGTAGAAGGAATCATTGCTTTGATTGGCACCAACTCTAATGTGAAATGTATTTGGTGGATTCACATCCGTTTCTCTGTTTTGCAATATTTCATGCAAATATACGAACAATTGCGTCCTTGTGTGAATAATCTCACTAGGTTTGCGATTAACTGCTAAATATCAGGCAGAAGAAAGTAGCTTAACTACCAAATTATCCAATTGATAACGTTAACATTAATTATTTCCTTTCAGTCAAGAGACTCAGTCACAAAGAGTTCAATTCATTCATCTAACGCAACTGTACTTTTCTGGCTATGGTTTTACATAGAATAACATCATAAAATTACTGTCATCTGAACGAATGTTCCCTAGCCTCATTTTTCAGCTTGAGTTATTAGTTTTAGGGGTTAATGTGCTCTAGCTAAATGTTTGGGACAGACAGTTAACTATCTAGAGTTATCTCATGTAGGCTAATTATGCTAAATTGTTTAATTAATGTCAAAGCAACACTATGCAACAATTTGTTACTTTTTAAGTATTTTATGAGCAACTGGGATCATCTTTAAAGTAATTAAGATGGTTTGTGGTCATATGAGATAAACACACTTGTCATTCTCACTAGCCATCCAGGCTATGCACTAGTTCTTTGGTCCAGGACGGCACCCTGGGAAAATGCAAGAAAATGTTTTACAGCACGACACTGGCAATTATATCACCAAAAGACACCCATTAACAAGCTTTTATGAGTGCTATCTTGGCTGTTGTTTGTCTTCCTCAGGTTAATGCATGCCATTTATGTTGATAGCTCACTACTTTTAGACCAAAACACCTTCTTGACTCACAAAATATACATTTCATATGGTTTTTGGCTAGATTAAACATTAACGTTTTGTCTTATTTGACTGGAAAGACATAACTATCTTGGTCCAGGGACTTCACCATTACAGTATGGTATCTGGGTTAGTTAACGTATGTGTTTGTTGAGTCTGGAAAAAGAGAGTTGTTGACCCAGGGACCCAGGGAGTTGTTTTAATGTAGTAGCCGGGTTTGTTAATAAATTAGCATTAGTTGGTCCTTGGCAAATAGTTCTTGACCCAGGGACATGCTTTTAATATAGTTTCTGGGTTAACACATCTACCTCATTGGAATTTTCCTGATCTAAATATCATTTATTTTTGTCATCACCTACTCTTTAGTTCAAACTGTAATTTCTCAGAGTATGAACAAGAATTATAACTTAACACAAGAAATGCATATACCTTAGGTGCTCTCCCACTGTTGAAGTGCACCATGTGATGGTCCATGTGGTTGATGCATTACTAAGGGCATATCAATAGTATGCTTCCTAATCAATAAAATGGGAATGGTGGATACCTGATAGAATCCTCATTTTTCAGACTTGATTACTGAAACATAAAAGTTAAAATTTATTTAACTAGTCAGAACCGGCGCGATGCAAAATAAAACATTTCTTCGCAATTACTGGTAGAGTGTCGAGGCACTACTAAAGGGATCTCTACGAGAACATGTTTGCCATTCACTCAAAATAAAGACATGATTATTGTGTTTCAGACACCAATTATGAAATGATTGTCTATTGTGTTTGCTAACACAACCCACTGTGTACTTTCAACCAATGTGGTTACAATTTACAACCAATGTCCATTTCCCTTATTCACTCTTTATGTGAGCGATGGCCATGGACGAGGGGTTCCTGTAGCTCATGCAGTAGTCGGCAATGAAACACAGGGAGTACTGAAAAAAGTTTTCTGTGTTCTTAGAAGCCATTTCTAACTAATTTCAGGTATTTTCTCTTGATGTACAATATGTTGACCTACTGCCAACAGTGACATTTGAAAGCCAAAAGACTGCATAACCTTGTTGTCATTACATCGTACTCAATGCTCTCTCTTAATACTGTCATACCTCTAATTATGCTTCAGTGTTTATAAAGACTGCAGGACAACAGTGACACTGAAGAACACCAAGCAGGCCCCAGGGGAGAGCCTCCACCTGTCATCCCCGTTCAGTCTGGCACATACTGTAGGTTTGTGTGCAGCTGTGGACTGTGTCCTGTGGACTGTGTCCTGGCATCATTTCTCAGTTTGCATATCACCACACACAGCACATACAGACCACAGAATAGTCTTCATGAGTGGGGCAATGTTCATTTTGTCAGTACATTTACAAATCGAAAATGTAAATAAAGATCTTGAAAGTCATTTGCTGCATTTGTGATTGTCTATGATTTCATGAACTATTCTTCTAGTTTCATGTACTCTACTCTGTGATGTACTTAATACAAATGACAAATCCAGACTGAAGGAAGGAAAAGGGAACTGTCCAAGATGCTAGAGCACAGTCAACCTCTGGGTTCAATTCTACAAATTTTACTTTTCAAGAAAAGCACCACTTGCAGAAGTAGTTTCCAAAAAACAGAGCGTTTTCTCCTTCTAGTGGGAAATTCAATTATCTCCATGCCCTGTATGCTTGTCTCTGAACCTCCCAAAGCACTCAGTCATGATGGTCTCATTTTCAGGGTTTGATCATTTCATAGACAGGTGGAGGTTCGCCCGTGAGGCCTGCTTGATTTTTATCAGTGTTTGATCATTTCAAAGGTAGTTGTTTTGCTACATTCGCTTTCAGAACAGATGCATGTATTGCATGTACAGATGTATGTATTTCTACCATGGCAGCTATGTGGTCAGCCATTGACTGCCACCTCTTCATATGTTGATTTTTTGTCAGTGGTACCACTGCTGGCAATGACCGTTTCTACACTGTTGCCATTCACTGCTACATAATCAGATGACTGTTTTTTTCCCCAACTGTTTCATCCATTACCCTGGGCTGTTTACAAGCCATCTTCAAGTGAACCCAAGTGCTGTGGTATGAAAACGCACTGAAGAATAGTGCACTTCCTCTCCATCACAGGTCTTTGTGACAGATCATCAGGAAATTCCTTTTAGTCAGGATCACTTTAGTCAAGTAACACCTTACAATTTATTAGAGTAGTGAGGAAGTATATAACAATTATCTTTGGTGGAGTGCCCCACCAAACCCCTGGCCTAGAACAAGCCTTTAATAAGGCAACAACATAGTTAGGCAAACACAAATACAGGGTAGTGTTGAATGAATAAAAGACCATAATATATATATGCTTAAAATTACAAATACAGGTAAATAATTGCAGAAAGTATACAATTTTTGACTCAACTCAAATGTGTTCAACCAAATGAAGTATTTAAAAGAAGCAGGATTATGTTAACAGAAACACAAGGCAAATAATATATCATTCTTCAATTCTCAAATGACAGATCCAGGAATCAATTATGACTAATGCCAAGTTCCTTCAATGTCATTATCGGTGTCTGAATTTGCATGACTGATGTGTCGACCAAAGTTTCAGAGACAGTTGTTCCGGTTGGGATTGCATCCTCTTGTCCTCGAAGCTTGTGTCGTTTGCCAGACTTGTGGTGGTGCTGTGATCATCTCCCCAACACCTCAGGGACGTGTTCGGACTGTGTAGCATGCAAGAGGATAGCTGCGTTTCCGTGCTCAATGAGACTGTTAGTTCCTTTTAGTGTCGCCAATCTAAAAAACTGACAAATATTGTGTGTACACCACCTCAAGGCTATGCGCTGAGGAACACATGCTTTCCCACATCTTTTCATAAATATTGTTTTCATGTGTTGAAAAGATTTTAGTGTGCAGCGTTGATACATGTGGCCCCAGGACTGTTATAACATAAAACCTATTATTAGATAATTTCATTAAACACACTTTATGGTTGGTTTGCCCTCAGGATTTAAATGAGAATGCATTTATCATCAAATGGAACTATGGGTTCTTTACATTAGCTACAACACCTATTTTGAACCAGATGTGGCTTATTCTGCTTCAGTGAAGGACATCAACACACACTACAGCAGCACTGGACCTCCTCAGCTCCTCAAAACATGCAGCATACCCAGAAGGCTAATAGTCAATTTTCTGATAGTGGTTTCTTGGAATTATAAGGCGCATAACCTCTGCGCTCATTTTTTATTTTATTTTTTTATTATTTTTTTGCAGTGAAGCAACTAGCTCTCACCTTTTTGCCTTTTGCCTTCTACATATCTGGTCAAGAAAAAAGAAAAAATGACCTTTGTTCAATAAAATACAATGGTAACAGGATTACTGCATTACAGTTATGCATCAGCACATGTGACTTGCATCAAATATATTCTTTAATATTTGTTGAAAATCTCTCTCCCTCTCCTACAAAGTATATCAATACAGATGTCATTTTTCGTACAAACCTTTACAAGTATTAAGGGGCATCTAAAATCGGGACATGTTCATGTGCAGGTAGTCACAGACATGCACACAAAATCTCACTTTGTCAAGCTGATTTGTATGCTGTTGCACAACTCACCATGCTGATGTGTACAGTGTGAACAGCCCATCAACCTGACTAAGCATATTTAATAAATCATATTCCACAACAAATCACGTTTCTGAAAGGAACCATTTCTTCATCACATGGCCTGGAATGGGTCTGTAACACCATGCCAAACTGATCTACATCGGCTGCAGATGCCCGGAGTGGTCAAGAGCTCTATTTATGTCTGTCTTGTTTTGAAGCTCATGATGTGTTTCTCATGATAGGGAGATAACAAAATTTGGGCCTCTCTGGATTGGAGTAGCTAAGGTGAATCCATTTTTTCCGTTTGTTAAGTGGTCCCATTTCAGGTCAGCTGATGGCCAATCAAGGTCAGATTTTTGCTGGAAAAAAAGGCAAATACAGAACCTTTTCTGTGCGATGTTGACAAATGACCTTTAAGTTAAAATAGACAAACTCAGAATTATTCCAAGGCCAATGTCATTACTTAGGTAGAGCCTGCTAGAATATTACCAGTTAAAAGGAAAAACAAACTGGGATGTTGGCAGTGTTGTGGTATGACTCTTTTTTAAAGCCGTATATCAGGGGTGGGCAGGCCATCTGGCACACCGGGCACAGTTTGGGGCAACAAATTTAGACTTTAATTATTTTTTTTAATTCGTAACATTTTTGACTGGCAGATAAAGTAGGTACAGTGTGCCATTGGTTGTTTCTAAACTGACAGGGGCTGGCCCAATCACATCTTCCTAGGCCAGCCCCTTTGTGTTTCAGTCTCAACCATTAAACATCTTTGGCTCGAAACAACTGTGTGACTAAATGGATAAGCGCAGTGCAAATGAGGTTGGAAAGAAACTGTGGACAAAACAAGACAGACTCTGCTGCTGCCAGATATCCTGTTTGTTGCAGGACTTTCTGGAGCAGCAGCGCAGATACTGTTGTGCGTGGTGAGCAGGTGGGAGAAGTGGGGAATAAGGTGAGGAGATGAAGATGTGGGAGGTCAAAAGAGCACAACAGAAGAAGGTGATGTACAAAGGGGCAAGCTCAGATGGCTTAGCTGGTGTCAGGAGTGTGTCATGAGTAGCGTGATGAAAACAGAATCATAAAGCTGAGGTGCTTTTAGATTAGGCTACTTTCAAGTGCAGCTTCACACAAAGCCACCCTTCATAGAGTTCAGCCAAACAGCCATAGTGGGGTCACTTTCATATCAAAATACATATTGATAGGTTATAGTAGAACATAGCATGTCAGCTAGCTATACATTGGCTCTCTATCAAATCATTCTGGACCTGACATGTAATCAATTACCATTCACCTAATGTCCTCAGAAGTACAGTGGGGAAAATAAGTATTTGAACCCCTGCCGATTTTGCAAGTTTGGCCACTTGCAAAGAAATGTGTGATCTATAATTGTAATGGTAGGTGTATTTTAACAGTGAGAAATAGAATATCAACAAACAAATCCAGAAAACTGCATTTTATAACATTTATGACTTTATTTGTATTTGATGCAGAAAATAAGTATTTGAACCCCCAAGCAAACAGCAAGAATTCTGGCTCCCAATGACCAGTTATGTGCCCAAGAAGCACACAGATTAGTCCTCATTAGGCCTAACAAGGTACACCTGATCTCAACTGGTGACGTGTATAAAAGAAACCTGTCCAAAGAATCATACTTCACACCTTCAGCCTCACCACCATGGGCAAGACCAAAGAGTTGACCAAGGACGTCAGAGATAAGATTGTAGACCTGCACAAGGCTGGAATGGGTTACAAAACCATAGGCAAGCAGCTTGGTGAGAAGCAGACAACTATTTGTGCGATTATTCGCAAATGGAAGCAACACCAAACAACTGTCAATCGCTCTAGGTCTGGGGCTCCATGCAAGATATCCCCTCGTGCGGTATCGGTGATCATCCGAAAGGTGCAGAATAACCCCAAGAACTACAAGAAGTACTGCAGCACTCGCAAGATCCCCCTGCTCAAAGAAGCACATGTACAGGGCCGTCTGAAGTTTGCCAATGAACACTTGAATGATTCTAAGGAGGATTGGGAGACAGGATGTGGTCAGATGAGACCAAAATCAAGCTCTTTGGCATCAACTCGACTTGCCGCGTTTGGAGGGGGAAGAATACTGAATATGACCCCAAGAACACCATCCCCACCGTCAAGCATGGAGGTGGAAACATTATGCTTTGGGGCTGTTTCTCTGCCAAGGGTACAGGACGACTCCACTGCATCGAGGTGACTATGGATGGGGCCATGTAACGTGGAATATTGGGCTTGAACCTCATTCGCTCCCATTGAAAACGCAACCTTAAGGATTTGGAGAGGATCTGCAAAGAGGAGTGGACCAAAATCCCTCCTGAGATGTGTGTAAACCTGGTGACCAACTACAAGAAAAGTATGACGTCTGTGCTTGCCAACAAGGGTTATTCCACCAAGTACTAAGTCATGTTTAGCTAGGGGTTCAAATACTTATTTTCTGCATCAAATGCAAATTAAGTCAAAAATGTTATAAAATGCAGTTTTCTGGATTTTTTTGTTGATATTCTGTTTCTCACTGTTAAAATACACCTACTATTACAATTATAGATCACACATTTCTTTGCAAGTGGCCAAACTTGCGAAATCGGCAGGGGTTCAAATACTTCTTTTCCCCACTGTATATCCTATCGGACTATTAAGAATCTTAGATCTGACACTTGCAATCATCTATGTAATTACTGCTAAGCTCTGTGGTTTGGGTCTATGGTACAGTGGGTAGCCTACAGTGTAACATATTTCAGGTAAGCGCAAAGGTGCGTGCTGTGATGAACTGTGGTGGGACGGTCTGAGCCAATTTTTTGTCCAACTCCAGCCGGGAGTGTGACTGAAAAATCCATCCTGCACAGATCTGTACTGCATGCCTGAGTCATCGATTCTTCATAACCTTGCATTTCCTCACGATAAATTGGGATAATTTCCTTTAAAACTCTGACTGTGAGAAAATCCCCCCCCAGGGAAGGGAAAATAAAAATCATAAAAATCCATCACTCCACTGGCAAAGTCTGCTGATATGAAAAAGAAATCACTTTTTAAAATCACGTAAAAAAATAAAATACAAGAATGCCACTGAGTCCATGGTAATGTTCTGTCCTGCGTGCCAGCTCTGCACTTCAGTGGGCCTGCATGGGAAAACTCCTGCTCTCGTCGGTTGGCTCTCTGTTCTGGTGGTTCCGAGATAAGATTGGACTTCAGAGAGATCCGGACCTTCCTCTCAGCCAGCGGAGATTAATGTCAATCTTCAGACACGTACAGCGTAGACAGCCGCAGACAGCCGCAGACCACAAAACATCTCCATTTAAGGTCATTTTAGCATGACAGCGAGAAGAGACGCGAAACAAAAGGGAAGAGAACAGAGGAAAAGAAAAGAGGTGTACTCTCTCTCTCTCTCTCTCTCTCTCTCTCTCCATCCGAATCCACATCAAAGAGCCTCAAGGCACTGGCGTGATGCACCGCAATTGGGAGTTAACAGCATCAAGGCCCATCCTGGAGATTTATCTGAATAAAACGGTGTCTTGCCTTCTTTTCTCTCTCTCTCTATCCCTCCAGATGAGTTTGACTGGAGGGGCATGACAAGACTGTCACTACTGGTGTCATGGTTTGGGGTTTTTATGTTCTCAGGTTCACGGTTTTAGGTATTTCTTGCTCACGTAGCCATGTGCTGCTTTGTTTACTTCCTTGGTTACCATGTGCTTTTGTTTATATAGTCATGTGCTTTTGTTTGCCCTGTCTCTGTCTCCGCCTCTGTCCCTTGTGTTGCTTCTCACGCCCCTTTTGTTAAATCCAGTTTCTTGTTAATTGATCCCTGCCCACCTGTTTCTGGTTACCTCATTAGTCCTATCGTTTAAGCCCTTAAGTTTCTTCAGTTCCTGGTTTGTGAGTAAAGACTCTCTTTGTGTTAAAGGTTGTCTCACATCATGTGTTTGTGTCCAACATTACAGCATTCATTAGAACCGGGTCTGGTGGGGAGAAAATTATTTCAGTGGAGCGATTATTCCAGGGGACTGAGTATGGCCTAATTGTACTTTGATTATTTAGGGTTTTTACAAAAGTGCCATTTTTTTCAATTGTTGCTGCTGCTTAGTTTAGTTTATTTGAAGATCCCTCTTGTGGAGTCCTATCCCCCAGCAATGCTCACATAAAAGGGTTTCCCTGGCAACCAGTACATGAAAGAGAGCAGATGGGATTATGGGAATTTGGGTGACGTTCATGAACAGTCAGAGGTGGGATATGACCCAGCGGTGGTCAGTGGTCTCTGACGTCGTCCAGCAGGAAGAAGAGAGGGGGCTCTGTGTGAGTGGTGTGTGTGTGTCTGAGAGATTGGGGGGGAAACATGTGGACACAGGTGTGTGTGTGTGTGTGTGTGTGTGTGTGTGTGTGTGTGTGTGTGTGTGTGTGTGTGTGTGTACATGGGGTATAGCACCAGGAGATGGGAAAGGACTAAATGCCCATATATTGATGTGCTCGCTCTCACGGAACCCCTCTTTTGTCTCTATCATTTCTTCTCACATGCATCACATCATATCCACCACTCCACTGCTCTTTGGAGCCTTTTAGATTCTCTCTCTCTTTCTCTCTCTCTCTCTCTCTCCATTCCTTCCCATCCACTCCACGATTGCTTTTCCTCTCTTTCGCCTTACTTGCTTCCATCTGCCTCTCTCGTCCGCACTCATCCTCTCTCTCTCTCTCTCTCTCTGCTCTGTCCTCCTCTAATTGCATGCCCTGACTCTACAGCCAATCCATGGGAACAGGTGTTCTCTCCTCTCTTTCATCTATCATTCTGTCTACCTCTTTTCACCCATCACTATTTTTTTCGCATGTCCTTTCTCCCACTCCATCTCTCGCTCTTTTCTCCACTTCCATTTCAACTTTCTTTAAAAGCCAGGACAGTGGCTCAAGGCCGGAGGCTGCTTTGATACGTGGCCACTGAGCATAGCCAAAGGCTCTTCATCAAAAAACTCTCCAGATCAAACAGCTTAGAGTGGATGGAGATGACTGGAGATAACTATTTGGAAAATGAGACCTAATCATGATATTGGTCGAATATTTTGCACATATACAGTGCTATATTGACATAAAACTTGACAAATAAAAACAGTAAAATTAAAAAGGGGAAAATTGCATGTTATGTATGTTTGTGAATCGCATGGGGCATCGAATATGGTAAGTGAAGTGAAGTGCGGGTGTATATTTCATAGTGTCCACGTTCACTGAGTGCCATCGATATCATTAACGGAACAGTGTATAGTGAACTTGACCGATCACCACCAGAGAGACAGTGTGTTTTCTTTCTTTCTTTTGATTCAGTCGGTTTTGAATAAAAGGTGGGGGCAGCAGCCTGTCTGCCTGCTGGGATTCATTGAGCTTCTCAGTCTGCCCGCATGTCTTACATAAGGAGTCAGTGCTCGCTCTATTAGGGCCTAATGGGAACCTGTTAACCTTTCAGAGCCACTCAGCAGGGCTGACGGAGAGAGAGGGGGGGGGGGGGAGAGAGAGAGAGACAGAGACAGGGAAGAAAGAAACAACCTGTGAGAAGAGGGGAGGAAAAATGAGTGAGAGACTGAAAGAGAATATTAGTGGTTGAGTGTGAGGAAGCCGTGCAGAGAAGGGATAACCTTTAGCAGTGGGAGAAAAGAAAGGGATGATAGATATACGGTGTGAAAGAAAGAGCGGAAGAAAGAACAACTGAGAGAGAAGACTAAGAAAAGAGTAAGGGGGTGAGATGGCAGTGAAGTTTCAACGGTAGCTGACCCATTCCGGCGAGAGACGGTCACAAATCAAAGGTCTCTCTCTACCTCTGGCGGTAAATGAGTCATGAAATAGAGTGTGTGTGTGCACACGCGCTAGTGTTTGGCAGAGAGAAATGATGTGTGTGTGTGGTGCTTGTGATGAATATGTGTGTGTGTGTATGTCACGATTATGTGTGTGTGATCAGCTCATGAGGTGAGAACAGGATCCATGACTAGGCACGCAGCAGAGGGAAGAGCCAAAGGTACTGTGTGACCCTGGGGATGCTGGGATGGGGTATGGACCATAGCTGACCCTGAGAAAGAATACTGACAGAAATGAATTATTTTCTCACAGGAAAATTGCCCATTTATGTTCATTAATAACATCAGCTAGTGTCTGCTGAGAATTCTTTTCTCATTATCATATGTGTGGGAAAGGGGGTGATTACGCATTCAGAAAGTGTATGTGTGTGTGTGTGTGTGTGTGTGTGTGTGTGTGTATGTGTGTGTGTGTATGGGTCGTCTGTGTGTGTATGGGTCGTCTGTGTGTGTATGGGTCGTATGTGTGTGTATGGGTCGTATGTGTTGAGGTGGGGTGGGGGTGGGGGTGTCATCATAGCTTTATTGGTGTGTTTCGGAGCTCGTTAGGTCACCATAGAAGATTGTGAGAAAATGAAGAAAACGTTTTGTTTTGCATTTCTTTACTGGGCCATCAATTAGCCTCATCAGCTCCTCTCTAAACTGAGACGGGGCCTCACCACCTCCTCTCCTCACCACCTCCTCTCTAAACTGAGACAGGGCCTCATCACCTCCTCTCCTCATCACCTCCTCTCTAAACTGAGACGGGGCCTCATCAGCTCCTCTCTAAACAGACGGGGCCCTTTAAGTGACCCTGCCAGGAGAAAATGGAGGAAATTGCCATATTTCTCCTCTGGCCACCTCTGGCCATGACTCATAGACCATTTTCTGATTTTTGCTTTTTCTGTCCATGATACAGCTTTGTTTTTGACAACACTTTTGTCAGGGGAAAAAAGCCACGCTCTTTATCCCTGAGCAGGTGAGCCCATTTGGGGACACAAAGTGAGAGGAGGCCCATGTTTGAGGGTGATGGAGATGGGATATGATAGGAATTGTCCTGCTGAGATCAGACATGGTCACTGTGTTGCCTGTGAAATAGCCCTCGGAGGGGCTTTGGTTGGGAATCAGATTTGTTTTCCGCAACCCCCCCCCCCCCCCCCCCCCCCCAACATCACAACAACAACACAAATCAACAGCACATCAAAAGCTGAAGGAACACCCCCCATGCAATACCACACGGACACAGTGAGATGGAAAAGGCTACAATGTGGGAAACACAGACGCAGGAGGGGGGGAGAGATGCACTGCAGAGAAAGGAAGATGTGAGCTCAACACCAAACAAAAAGGACAAGCCACGGGCAGACTTCACTGAGCATGAGAGACTGCCTGTGAGAAACAAAGGAAGTAAGACAAGTCAGACATAAAAGCAAAGGTGTGGGAGAGAGAGAGAGAGAGAGAGAGAGGGAAACATGGAGGAAGGGAGAGAGACATGGAGAGACAGGTGCCCACTTGGCTGTGGTTGAGTGCGTCAGGCTTTTACGTCAAGAGCCTAAGGTTTCACTGTGACCCCTCGGACTGGAATGGATGTCTCCTGTTCTGGGGGAGGGGAGAGGAGAGCTCAGTGTTCTTCCAGAGACAATGTCTCTGCCTGACCTCACACTGACAGTGAATGTGTTCTGAATGCTACCTCCGATCTACCTGATGTCAAATGCACATCCATCCATCCATCCATCCATTGCTTCCTCTGTCTCTCTGTCTCTGTCTCTGTCTCTGTCTCTGTCTCTCTCTCTCTCTCTCTCTCTCTCTCTCTCATACAGTATATTTCTGTGTATCTCCCATTGGTCCCATTGGCCTGCTGATGATGTAACTGAAGCCAGTTTTACTGCACCGTAAATGTTCTGCGCCTGTTGCTCAAAACGTTTGCAGGTGATGAATCATTTTCATACATTTCATGTCTCTCCAAGCCTTCGCCATCCACAATTACATCTGCGGAAAAAACAACAACACCGCTGCGTGCTCATTGATAGATATTTCATTCTGTTTGTGTGTGTGTGTGTGTGTGTGTGTGTGTGTGTGTGTGTCTGTGTCTGTGTGTGTGTATGTATGTGTGTGAGCATCCCTGGGTTTGCGTTCAGGTTCGTGATGGATCTGCTCATTTTCTCTGAATTAGCTCACCCTCCCTTCCTCCCTCCTACCCACCCACACTCTACGTCATGGTACATCATGACAATGTTGCCAACAATTTCAGGATGAGACCTGCAGCAGGGGAAAGACGAAAACAAAATTAAATTACCTGTGGATCGTGCTGATGGCAAATTCAAATGCTTTTGACAAGGCAAGAAATGACGGCAAAGAGACCAAAAAAAAGCCAAACGGTATGAATGGGCCTGGGGGCAGCTGCCCTGTGAGCTGAGAAGAGACTCAAAGGGGAGCGCATCATCCTCCCTTCAGTAGCTTTTAAAATCAGAGCCCACTGAAAATAAAGACTTCTAAACTCAAAGCACCATGTGATTCATCCAGCAAATCTTTTTCATGTAGATGGCAGCCTTAGCCATGATCATGATCTAGGTGGCAGAGCTTTTGTTAAAAACATTTTGGGGTTTTTTGTCCTCAATTTGGTCAGTTTTGAAAACCAAAAATGTTCTATGCTCCAAAATGGAAAAAAAAGAAAAAAACATAACGTCCATGATAAAGTTTATGAAAAATCCAATCAATACAAATGACGAAAAAAAAAGCAGACTCAGCACCTTCCTTGCACTTAAAAAACAGCTTGCTAAAATCATTGGCCATGGTTCAGGGGAATGGTGATAGATATGATAGTTAAAGGTCTGGAGTAAAAGAAAATGCTTAAAGGGAGACGGTGGGGGTGCGGGGAAGGAGAAGGGCAGGTCTCACGTCAATATCTCACCCTCTGAATCAGCACTAAAGTGTCACAAATGCGCCACTAAGTGTGTGAAAGAAATGCCAATCCCACCACACAACCCACCAGCCAAGGCCAGAGGGTAAACAAATGCCCTTTTCCAGTTTCAGTGGCTTAAGCATAAATTGTGCTGACAAGTGGTGCAGCAACTCATTATCGCTCTTCTAGGTCAAATATGTTTCTCACTTAATCAGAAGTCTACTTGCCAATGTGTCCAGGCTCATCGTCTGCCCCAGTCACACACACTTATAGACTGACCTGGTCTTACACTCAGAGTTCCAGACAGTCACTCTGTTTCACTCAGTTTCTGTTTTAAAATCCTTCTCTTTGAAGTTTGTTCCCACTTAAACTTCAGTGATACTGCAGCACTCGCTAAGCCTGGACAATATGGAGATGAATGACCAACAGATTCACAGACACTGAAATACACTGCGTGTTCCTGCCACCATGGATGATGAGTTAGAATTAGAATTAGAATTAGAGGTTTTGGTTGACGAGGTTACAGCAAACTTAATCTGGGTAAATACACTAAATACAATGATACTCGCAATAGAAACGATCTCCGTCCACACTAACGTTTTCATACAGTTTTCTGAATGTTTGCCGTCCACACTAACACGTTGAAATGACAATTGTTGTCATGGTTACGCCACTCGTGCCCCGCAAGCTACCTCCATTGCCATGGCAATCGAACGGCAGCGTATCTGAAATCCTCCGTTTCTCCTGTCCACACTACACTACAACACTATACTCTAAATTAAATGATATATGAAATTTAAACATTTAAACAAATTACTTTTCTGTTATATTTTCACCTGTATCCCCACCCAATACCCTGATGTTCGTATTTTTTTTTTTTTTAATGAATTGCGCAATTCTGTTAGTAAATCTGGCCCTCAGTGTTAAAAAATACATTTTCTACAAAACAATATTAAGCCAACACCAAAAGGCTATTTTATCACACTATAATGAATCATGCTCCAAACCAGAACGCAATTGTGGACAGAAATGTTTCAAAGTGGGCCTCCAAGGAGGAATCCCTGAAAACATCTACCAACTGTTCCCTTCTTGCCGGCATACAGCTGATATACACACCGTAAATCTACTGTTTTCATAAGGTGTGCACAGAGGAACATTACATTGTTATTGCAAAAGCCTGTGAGGCCTTCTTCTTCTCCAGGTGGGAGTGTGCTTTGCTGTGATCCATCTGTTATAAAAAAACAACAACAACAACAACAAAATAGTATGTGCAGATGAGAGGCGTATTCTCCAAAGACACTTTTCACTATATTCATTAGTTTGCATCCCAGGGTGGCATGTGAGCTTTCCATTCCACACATAAACAACAGAACTGATACAAACAATCCTACCCACATGGGAGACTTTCATCATGGCAGGTTGGCAAATTCGTTTAAGACAACCACTGAGTAGCTAAACGCATTCCAAGAACATGGCAGCTTTGCATACAGCACAGCAAAAAACAGAAGAGATCAGGGGGAAATTATGTGCTGTGGTCCATGTCATGAAAAATCACTGGTGTGTATACATTCTATCTAAAGCCGTGGAGAGAAAACATAAAAATCTGAAGAATTTCTTTTCAGCACCAATCAGGAATGTTTTAAGGGAACGTTAAGCAAGTAGTCAAACAAGCCATTAAGGTCTCACTCATTATCAGAAGTGACAACTGGATTTTTGCATCTGAATAATTTGAAACATTTATCCGGACAAACGGGAAAAATGACCAACAATCCCTCCAGCCACCCAAACGTGAGGACGGACAGCTAGCCTACACAATTCCCACAAACTCTTCAAGTCCTCTCTGCTGTGAAGGCTTGTAAGTGAGATGATCTGCTGGCTTTCTAGACATGAAATCTTCATTTGACTCATTTCTCAATAATTCTAATGTTTCCACCCTGTTGCCCTCACCTGGGTGTCAATTTGCTCCAAGGATGGTTGATTGAGCTAATTGTTGTACATAAACATAACATGTATGAATGATATAGTGTCTTTAGTCCAACATGGAACTGACGCTACAGACACTCTGGGCTGACTGTCCATAAACTGGCCTTCCGTGAGCATCAAAGGGCCTACTCCAACTCCCTTAAAGATGCTCGCTCACAGTCCTATTCCAGCTTAATTAATAAAAACCCTGGCAACTCTAAACAGCTTTTTACCACCATAAACCATCTCCTGAAGCCACAACCATCCTTTTCAACTGAGGCTACAGAGGAGCAATGCAACAGCTTCATTGACTTTTTCAGATCCAAGGTCAACAACATTCGCTCTCTGATGTCCAGCTCTCCATCTGCCACCAACACCTTATCTGCAAGTGTGCTGTCTCCTCTACATCTCGCTGAGGTTCGGGAGAGACATGTTGAGGAAATCCTCAGAAAAATGAAATCCTGTACCTGTAACCTGGACCCCATTCCCACTGCTCTGCTCAATTCACACATCCCCACTCTCAGTCCTTTCATCACCAAAGTTGTTAACCTTTCCCTTCAGTCTGGCTATGTCCCACCTGCTCTCAAGGTTGCTGTCATCCGTCCCCTTCTCAAGAAACCCACCCTGGACCCGGAGGTTCTAGGCAACTACAGGCCTATCTCAAACCTTGCCTTCCTGTCCAAGGTGTTAGAGAAGAAAGTTGCTTCTCAACTTCAGGACCACCTCAAACTTGTCTCAACTTGACTGCTGGACCTGACTGCTGCATTTGACACAGTGGACCACACTATCCTCCTAGAGCGCCTCCACACCACCATTGGACTATCACTCTGCACTCAAGTGGTTTCAGTCCTACCTTTCTGGCAGAACTGAATATGTCTCACTGGGAAGATGCAAGTCCAGACAGCTCCCTGTCTCCTGTGGTGTTCCGCAAGGGTCGGTCCTCGGCCCCATCCTCTTCATTATTTACATGCTCCCCCTCGGTCGTGTCATCAGCAGACATGGGATCTCTTTCCACTGTTATGCTGACGACACACAGCTTTATATCAAAACTGCCCCAAGCCCCAAGCCCCACTGCAGCCATGTCATGTCTCACCGCCTGTCTTGGGGAGATAAAGGCATGGATGAGCAACAACTTTCTCCAGCTAAACAGTAGCAAAACCGAAGCCCTTCTTGTTGGCACTCCACACCAGGTTCAGTCATCCTCCTTAACTCATCTCACCTTCGACAGCCAGGTCATCCCCCTCTCCTCCACAGTCACTATCTCGGAGTTAGGTTTGACCCTCACCTGACCTTTAATGACCATATAAAACACCTGTGCAAAACCCCCTTTTATCATCTAAGAAACATCTCCAAACTCCGCCCCACTTTAACCCTATCAGATGCAGAGAAGCTTGTCCACGCCTTTATCTCCTCAAGACTGGACTGTTGTAATTCACTTTTCTATGGGATCACTGGCAAGAACATCCAGAAGCTGCAATACATCCAAAACAGCGCTGCCAGGATCCTGATGAGGGTCCGGAAATATGAGCACATAACACCAATATTACACTCACTACACTGGCTCCCTGTCTCTTTCCGGATTGACTACAAAGTCCTTATACTCACCCATACATGCATAAATGGGCATGCACCTCCCTACCTGCAAGAATTAATTACTCCCCAAACCTCCACCTGCACCCTCAGGTCTTCAAACAGCTCGCTCCTCCGCGTCCCCAAAACCAAGCTCCGCACCATGGGCGACCGGGCCTTTTGCTCGGCAGCGCCACGCTTATGGAACAGCCTCCCTGACCACCTAAGGGCAACGCGGACGCTGGACTCCTTTAAAGCTGGACTAAAAACATTTTTATTCAGGAAGGCATTTCTGGCCTTGTGTTAAATCGAATGTTAAAATGTTAAAAAGTTTTCTATTATGCTTATGTTAATTCATTTTTATTTTATTGTATTATTATAGTTAGTTTTTAATATGTTGGCACTCTGAGATTCTTTTGAATGAAGAGTGCATTACAAATAAAATAAATTATTAATTATTATTATTATTATAATGCCTACAGTAAGAACTAAACACTAACAGGATCAGCACTAACCAGCCAACAGCACAATTACGTCATAACCCTCCTGTGATTATGGGGGAATGGGCTAATCATCCAGTGATTAATCCATCTGCACTTCTACAGAATAAGCAGTCATCATAATCCGGGGCTGTAAAAACATACTGCTATGTTATTGATAAACGACGGGTTAGTTACCTACTTGCTGTCTATTCACACAACACTCTCACATTCATTTAAATACCTACTTGGTCTAAATGTACACAGCACTGCTCCATTCAGTGGGTGAATCTATTGCATTTGTGCTATAGGACAGGTATACTTAACTGTACGTTTAATCAGTACACGCTTGCTGAGAATCAGGCCCATCATCCTGATTTTGTCTCCTTGCCACAAGAGTCGACTAGAAAGCACTACATATATTCTCGTGCATACCTGTAAGTACAGAAGCCTGCTATAATAGTCACGTCCTATATGCCTGTTTCACTTCATTCCTCCTTTCCCCCTCCTCCTTTCGCTTCCTTTGTCCCCTCATCCCCTCATCATCTGAAGCTATTTCCTTCGCTGGCGCTGGCCTGGCAGGGGCCTACTCAAGGTTTCTTCCTCTTCAGAGGGTATTCTTCTTCGTCCCTGTTGCTGTCTTCTTTTGCGTGGATACTCAGAACTCTGTTTCCTTGACGTAGGTTTATAGCAATGCGCATTGTTAATGTCACTGCATGAATAAATAAAACTGAACCGAATTGAATTGAATTGAAAACTCACGAACTGTCCGTCTCCTAGTATTTCTCTGAATGGCTTGAACAACCCCACTGTGATCATTTCACTGCAGATATGGGGGGAACGGGCAAAGGCCTTATGCAAGGCGATGCTTTCAGAGAAGGACAGAGCAGAGATTAGCGAAGCAACCAGAGGATGCAGAGTTTGACAGAAGAAGGAGGAAATAGAGAGAAAGAGAGAGAGAGTGGGCAGGAGGAGGCAAGGCAAAGGAGACAGGATGGAGGGGGGGGGGCAGATGGGAATCGGGAGAAAAGGATGGAAAGGATGAGAAGGATGAGATGAGACATCAGAGGACCATATCAGAGGAAAAGAGAGGGAGCACAGGGAGAGAAGAGATGGGGCTTGAAAGAGAGAGGAAAGGAGAAGAGAGGAGAGGAGAGGAGAGGAGAGGAGAGGAGAGGAGAGGAGAGGTGCAGTTGAAGAGAGACCGGCAGTATTCCCAAAAGGGCATCATTATGTTGTCTCTGATTAGGAGATGGGTGAAAGGGTGAGCCTGTGTGTGTGTGTGCGTGTGTATGTGTCTGTGTGTGTGAGTGTGTGTGTGTGTGTGTGTGTGTTTGTGTGTGCGTGTGCGTGTGCGTGTGTGTGTGTGTGTGTGAGTGTGTGTGTGTGAGTGTGTATGTGTGTGTGTGTGTGTGCGTGTGTGTAAAGAGAGACAGACATGGAAAGAAGAGGGCATGCTTACAGAAAACTGTGCGTCATAGAGGTCTGTGAGAGTGTGTTTGCTCACACGAGTTGAATCTGATGGAGACGCTTACGTACATCTACACATGCATATGTGCTTATACACAGCACTGTCCTATTAGTGCCCCAGTCTTCATACAGAATAAGATCCTTCTGTAGAGAACAGCAAAGTTAAAACCTTGAGGGACTCCTGTTAGCTTTTAAGACACTGACACGTTCCTCTTTGAAAGCTTGAATTAAATGTAGAGTCTGCGTTTCTGGTGAAAGGTGGTTGATGTTGATGTAATTAAACAGCCAATCAAATGACACCCCTCCCTTCTGTGCTCCTGAAGCACATGTTGATTTGCTGGAATAGCTTATAGCTGGGTGCGAGCGATTATGTTTCCTATGTTGTCATGTACAGAGCCAGGACTGCGTACAAACACCACAGTTCTGTTGAACGCACACACAGAACGCACAGCTAGAAGACCACGAGGAGCAATTCGATGAATTTGACAGAAAGTGGAATAGAATTGCGGACTCTTTATCTACTTTATCTACACATTCTACAGCCAATTTACCACAAAAAAGTAAATAACATTTAAAAATAACTCGTCAAAGTGTTGCGCCTCTACTGTTTCCATTTTAGCATAAAGTCAGCCTCCAGCACAATTAATCTGACTTCTGACTAACACAGGTGGGCTGGGTGCTTTACGGGTGTCATAGACACTTCTTAACATAAACACCATCCTACATCATCAAACTGAATTTAAACAGTGTAAATCTGACACATTTTTATCACCGACTTAATTCATTTCACAAGACAAACCAGCAGGAGAAAATGGATTTGAGAAACAAAAGCAAAAAATAACAGCATCCTGGAGAGAAAACACGAGACCTCAAGGAAGATGCTGGAAAGTTCTGCAGGCCAGAAGGGATTGGTCCACGAGTGCCTGTTCATCAGTGCAGGTCTGAACAGCCTACAACCCATGCTGGGTCTACTGCACCTGGGGCTGGAGTCATACAGTCTACCACACATGCTGGGTCTACTGCACCTGGGGCTGGAGTCATACAGTGCTTGGAATTTTAACATGAGCATTTATTGTGCCATGGAAATAAATGCAAATAATATTTTCCCCACAAAAGGCAACCCCCATCCAAAATGACAACCTTTTATAATGATGAACGTCTTTCAGTTCCTTCTGACATGCAAATATAATATACTGAATAAAAAAATGGCAGTTTACAAAATGACACACCTTGTTCAGTTAAAAAAAACTCAATTACCTCAACAACTACTTATTATAGGCAGCAACAGTACAGTCTCAGAGAAAGCAGCAAAAAAAAAAAAAAAAACAATTCTGTTCTCCCATTCCAACCTTGAAGGTGTCAAGTACTCAGAGCATTTCCTTCTGAAACGTCCCAGCAGTAAGTGAGAAATGACATCTTACAATTCAGTCAACAAATGTCCTCCTTTTAACTGCCGGATAGCAGTGGTTAGATAAGGATCCTCCTTGGGGAACAGTGACACAAGGAAGCCCCACGCTCTGCTTATCTTTTAAAGTCACACAGAGGTCACACTCTAACAACACAACAAAGACAAATGCAAACGAGGCAAGAAAGCAAAAAGAGAGTCAAATGCAAAGCCAGTTCAGAAAGATGATTTTTTTTTTTTTATCCTGTCTGATTTCATATTTTTCTTGTAATGTGTGTTAGTGTTTATATTTGTGGAACACAAGCAAATGGTACCCACATTTTTGAAGAAAAAAGGTGAAAAAGGGGCTCTTTATCAATGTAGCTCTCTGAAGGCGAAGGCGAAGACCCCCACACACAATCTCTCTCTCACACACACACACACACACACATAGAGAGAAGACAGAGAAGACTGAGTGCTAGAACTTGTAAACTGGACCTACTTACCTGGAGGCTCTGGCAGTCATGCCATGTCTTGTCAAGCAAACCTCCTGTCTAGGTCAGCAACAGCAGCAACCAGGGGATAGAAGGAGAGAGAGAGAGAGGAAGAGAAGGAGAGAGATCTCTCTGACTCACAGGGGATGCAGGGGGTATTTAAGACAACATGGTCATTATCCTTAAGTCTACGGGCTCTGGTTTTGGTGTGGTGATATGTAGTTCTACATGTTATCGCTGTTAACTCTCAAACAGTCAGAGCTGGCAATGAAGAGCATTTCCCTAAACATTAGCAATTAAGGACTAGAGGGAAATATAATTATAAAGTAACAATCATATCTGAATCAATGAAAATATATTTCTGCTATATCTATTTTGTGATAGGTGACCAGTAGAGAAATGTCGAGGACACAGCATGGAGTCCTGCAGGTGTGAATGTCGCTCTGTTCTTCAGCTGGCCTATTTCTCTGACAGACTGAGCAAATTATTCAAATTGATAAGATTAGACTCAACTCATAAGCAAGATGAAAGAATGCATGAAAGCAATTAGCGTCCAGCTGACACACAGAGACAGGATTTCACTGTTTTACAGCGTCTGTAATTGACTGAGAAATGTGATTTGACGAGGAATGAATGAACTTGTGTACGTGTTTTCTCCTGTTGAGTTTGTTAGCCTTTGATCCCCCTCCAACCCTGAACACCGTTTTGTCTCATCTCCCTGCCCAGACTAAAGAGGTGGCCATGAAACGAGAGGTAGTTGCATATACAGAGACTTCTCTTCAGCATCAGTGATATTGCTGTGCAGCCCTTTCCACTTGTTCACCCTTTACATTTGTTTTTAATATTATACCACGCCTTTGTTGAATTCCCTGTTTTAAGGGTTTCTTTAGTATGTCAATCACATTTAAAAATTGCACACCTAAGAAGTAGGTTCAGTCTTTTTTTTTTACCTTATTATATTTAGATATCAATTTGCAGTTTACAAATCAATGGGGCAATACATATACAGAGAGAAACAACATGCTGCTTTGACATTCTCTACATGTGGGTTTAGTACACTAGCAGTTATTATATGTCCTGTTCTGTGACAAGGAAGGCATGCTAACCTGAGAGCAAAAGACTGTTAAACTGTTCACATGTTGTTTTGAGGAACACGCCTACTTACTGTGCTCCCTCACTGCAGCAGGGGCTGGGGCTTTAGATGGCCTATCCATTACTACCGTATGGAGCAGATTTGGTGCCACCTCGAAATGCAAACACAATTTTGGGATGAGGGGGAAAACAATCGCCATGACTCATTGGACAGTGTGCAGCACTCAGAAACCGCGCCATGTGGAAATGCACAAAAGATACTGCTTTCCACTGTGTGACGTGAAGAGAACATGCCGCAGTGACAAGCAAACGTATAATTTCATTGATTCACATCTTGTTCAACTACCACCCAGAAAAGGGATTACATTACACTCAATTTGATGATGAAATCCTGCAATACCACACCAAAATGGAATCTGCTTTTCCCTTTTATCTATCTATCTATCTATCTTTTTTGAGAAGTACATGCTGAAATTGTGCCACCAGGAAATCTAAATCCCTGTCCAATCTAAGTCCTCTCGTAAATAGGGGGTGTGGTTGAGTCCGGCCATTGAAGCGTGTCCCCGTGTAGATTGTTCTTTATGGATGATGAGCCCCATTGAGCCGCATGGCACTCTTGGGATTGTTACCCCCCCCCCGTTCTGTGCTGTGCGCTGCACAACATCACATCATAGCGATCGTCATAGCGATCGTCATAGCGATTGTTTTTCTTCCTCATCCCAAAGTTGTGTTTGCATTTCAAGGTGGCACCAAATCCGCTCCAAACTACTGAAGCCTTCGGTCCTAATCCACTCAGAAGCATGTCTGAGAAACCCACACATCCACCCCAAGATGCACCCACCCAAAGACGCCAACACACGCACACACACACACACACAGACACACAGACACACACACACTTTGAAAGATTTATGCTTTCCTTATTCTCACACCCACAAATCCACCCTATATCCACCCACAAAGACCGCTCACAAACACACACAAATAAACAAACACCTGGAAGGCACCCTAACCTTTTCCTATCCCCATGGAAACCTAACACTAGAAATACAGCTCAGCTTGGTTTGATTGTCGTCAGTGCTCCCCATGACCTCTCAACATGACCTCTCAGTGCTCCTCATGACCTCAAGACCAAGACCTCTCGACCTTCCTCACGTGAAAAAAAAAAACAAGATAAAAAGAGCAATAAAAAAAACAAGATAAAAAGAGCAATAAAACTGCGGTATGACTGGCACAGTGCAAAAGGTTGATGTTGCCACAATTAGCCACAAATCTTGTTTCACTGTGCCTTCGTACTTGCTAAGCAACCTTTTGGTAGACACCCTTTAACAATCATTGGTCCTGTATGGTTTTGAAGGAACCAAGGGAAAGCTCTAGAAATGATTTGATCATCTAGAAAGCTAATTGTTCTAGCAATAGCAATTGTTCTTCAATACTATTCTCTATTTCTTCACTGTGACCAGTATCTCTAGATTTGTCCCTTGGTCCAGAATCCACGCATACTGACCAGTCTCTAGATTAATAGAGAACACAATTTTTTTTTTCATTTTGATGCAGCGGTGGACTGTTTTGGTCAGTTGCACGTTCAGGTATCACACACTCCTGACAGCTGAGCTTGAAAGACAGATAAAACACCAAATCTTACTATTCCATTTATTGTTCTAGCCCAACAGAAGCCAATAAAACTGTCTTTTTTGGGCTTTTGTGAATACTGCAATATCTTGATCTTTGTGACATCAATATCCAGAGGCTTGGAAGGCTTGGAAGATAAACAGATAAAAGGCACGCTACACCACAGGTTGGTTACAGTTGATAACACATCTGAATTAAATAAAGACTTGTGGGAATGATTACTTTAAAGTGAACTGTGTGGGTTATGTACCTTACATGACTTTGTGTTTTTCAAATGACTGAAAATACATTATTTATACATTCTACAGGTGATGACCTTAGTCTAGCTAATTCAATAATATGGAAACCTTTGATAAAATAGAATTAGGCGAGTCATTGTTAAATTTTTTGCGGATGCAGCACAGATAAAGACCCACACTCTAACATCCACTACTAGACAAACATCCATGTGAGAGATTGAGATTCAAATAGAACAGCCATAGATGTGGCATCACCATATTTGACACCTACAGTAAACCCGAGGACAGAACACCTGCTTTTGGGCTTTTGTTTGAATCCAGTTGACTGGATTTATCTACTCGCCCGAGCAGCCTGCTTTTCATCGATGACCTTCCATGCTCACACACACACACACACACACACACACACACACACACACACACCACATTCTTTGGAGTAGTACAATATCAGTGTGTACCACAAGTCCTACTGAGATTATAACTGTGCATTCATCTGTTTAGCATGTATATTACCTCTGGCTGCAGGCAGAAATGACACTGGAGAGATTCAGGCTGTCACATGAAGAGAAAACTGGTCTAAAAAATATCTCCGTCACTTTGAATCAATATACGTGTGTGTGTGTATGTGTGTGTATGTGTGTGTATGCGTGTGTGTGTGCACGCATCCAAATTACTTAAAAAGTGGTAATATTCTGATTAATCATGCAGGATCATCAAGCCGATCATTTTTAAAATGATGAAAAAAATCTGCATGGTGGAAAGATGATGAATAGAGAGCTTTTAAGTATTTAAAGGCTGTCTTACTTTTTCCATTTTTCATCTTGTGAGCATTCTGCATGCTGTGAATACATTGAATCTGGTGGTGGACCAGGCTGTAAACTTAACAACACATCAATGCTCTGATCTGACCTGAAAAAGTCACTTGCTGTGGACATGATTAATCCGCTAAAACAGCAGGACAAGTTAGCTGGGAGGATGCTTAGCCCACTGTGTGCCCTTATTGTTTACTCCTTTCCCCTTCAGGTATCAGTTTAAAATTCCTTTAGTTTCCGTCACTATATGCCAGGAGATCATATTTTAATAATGGGTATACCTTTCATGTTTTGACACATTTTTGCAGAGCTGTAAGCCTTTTAAAATATGTATGCTGCATTCAGGAAGTATTCAAACATTTGAATTTATTATCATTGAAAACCCGATAGGTATAATACAGTATCGGCACTTCTTTCTCTCCTTCTTTCTCTATATCCAGAGGGAGAGAGAGATATATAGCTTTATAAAAACAGTGGGATTGAATCTCTGTGCTTTACCGGCGCAGGACTGGCTTTATGTTTCCATCTTTATTGTGTCGTCTCACACCAGCACGGTTTTATTAGTTTAGTCCTTTCTCACAGCGCAACCCAAAGGCTGAATCCACTCACACTTTAAACACATGGAAACACACACACTTTCTATCTCTCACACACATAAACACAACACAACAACAACGGAGAATGTGGAAAATACAATAACAGCACACACAGCAGGGAAAATACTGTGTGTGTGTGTGTGTGTGTGTGTGTGTGTGTGTGTGTGTGTGTGTGTGTGTGTGTGCGTGTGTGTGTGTGTAGCTCTATCTGACACATAGACAGAAAAAGAAACACCACTGGCACCATCACAACATAACAGGCAGGTGTAACAACAGCATTTGAGTTAAGTGATCCACTCTCAGCTGGCCAGGTTTTGTGGGCATGTTCCTGTGTGTGTGTGTGTGTGTACCTGTGTGCGTAGAGCTAGAGATAGTGTGTGTATGTAAGCACGCACACACACACACACACACACACACACACACACACACACACACTGGATGAAGTCTAGCTGTAGTGGGCCGAAACAGGTGCGGGCAGCTGGTGTTAATTTGGCGCCTTGGGCCCAGGAGGAGGCAGAAAACTCCATCTACCCCATTAGGTGTTACTCCAGCCTCTCCCTCCTTCTCTCTCTCTCCCTCTCTCTCCCACACACACCTCTCTCTCCCTACCTCTCGCTCTCCCCCTCTCCTTTCCTCTCTCTCTGACACAAACACCTCTCTCCCTCTCTCTCACACACACACAAACACACAGCACACACATACACCCTCTCCTTCTCCCTCTCTTGTAACTTGAAGTTTTTTATTTGAGAGTTGTCAAGGGGAGCAATACGTTTGCTGATAGCTCTTTGACAAAGATGAGTGTAGAACAGAGAAAAGGAGAAGAGAGGAGAGATGAGGAGTAGAAACCAGAGAGGAGAGGAGAGGAGAGGAGAGAAAGCAGCTTGTGCATTAACGAATGCCTCTCTTTAATGAACGGCACCCCATGTGCCAAGGTGACATCTCCAATCTCGTACCAATCAGCTTCTATCACGTTTTCTGTTCAAAGAGGAAAGGTTCTATGCA
Source organism: Clupea harengus (assembly GCF_900700415.2). Classification (NCBI taxonomy): domain Eukaryota; kingdom Metazoa; phylum Chordata; class Actinopteri; order Clupeiformes; family Clupeidae; genus Clupea; species Clupea harengus. Next base: position 4,076,812 of record NC_045158.1, on the reverse strand, counting down.
AGGCATTTGGACATTTACTATGGAGGAGGTGAACTGTGACAGTGCGTGCGTGTGTGTGTTTGGGGTAGGGGGAGAGAGAGAGCGAGAGAGAGCACGAGAGAGAGAGAGAGAGAGAGAGAGAGAGAGAGAGAGAGAGTGAGTGTGTATGTGCGCGGCTGTGTGCCTATACTGTGCATGCTTGCACACCTCATTATGGCAATCCAACAGCAATCCAACAGTAGACACACCACACATTATTAACATCCATACATAACAAACGTCACAATAAACACCCCTCATGCCAATTCCCATCTCCCTCCCATGGGGACGTGGAGAAATACCGCTCCTTAACGGCGCGCTTCCGCAAACAAGCAGCAGTAGGGGAGTGCTGGGTGAGAGTGTGAGTATGTCTGTATGAATGAATTACCAGGGGTTGTATGCTGAAACAGAGAGTAAAGGTGATATGACATGATAATGGATGTAATGATAATAAACAGGTGAACGGCTACAATGGTGAATTATGTTTTGTATTTATACTGCGGTAATACCGCGTTGCAAACACACAATGGTTTTCGCACCTGAACTCATGCCAAACTCTCCGAGCCAACCATGCACACAGCTGCATGGAATGGGTAGCTAGAGACAGTCATGACTAGGCGTGTGTGTGTGTGCGCGCAAGTTCAAAGACTCTCTCTCCCGCTCTTGCGGTCAACGAGAGTAAAGTCTCTTTCTTTGCGTGAGTAAACTCCCTTTTACTGCGCACGGAGGAAAGGGAAATCACCTTTCTACACACATACTGTCACTACCCGATCCTAGTCGCTACCCGATCCTAGTCGCTACCCGATCCTAGTCGCGCATGCGTCACTTTGCGACACTGTCGACAGCGAAGCCACGCATGCGTGACAACGACAGATCATGTAAGATTGCCAGTTTCAATCATAGACATTTATATCTATATATGTCTATGGTTTCAATCATGGAAGACAGCGAAGACAGCCAGTTTTACCGAAACATGAGAACGAGAGAGATGGTGTCACTATGGACTAAAAATATGAGGTGGAGGATCACACTGTCTCTCCCCAGTTACATTTTGAGGGGTACGTACTGTGAATTACGTACAAGCATTTATATTTTATTTTCAAATGATTGTATACTTTATTTTGTCATAAGATCTATGTGTGTTAGTTAAGACACTGTCTAATTGAAACTTTTAGTGTGATATAGTAAGAGGATAACATTTCCGGAAGTATCATGACATTCAGACGGAGACTGTCGGCGTTTTGGCCACATGCATGGGAGACATGGCCCTCGTCCGACAGAGTAGTGCCTGAGCCCGATCCCGTGCTACACCAGAGGAGGCACAACAAGCAAGTCTTACCATTGAAGATCTTTTTTTTCTTGAAAAAACAACGTTCGTTATAAAACTATCTACATAATCCAACCATAGAGGTTCAATCCATGTTGTTGTGGAGAAAGAGGATGGCAGCAATTATATTTCATTAAAGCTTCACACTTCTTACATTGGACATATCCAACAGCCTCATTATAATCCGCATCGACTACTAAGCAGAAATATCTCCATACAGTAGATTTCCCTTCGTTTAGTATCGTTTAAAACTGTCCAGATGACCGTTTGTTTTTAACTTCCTCCATGATGACAGTTTGCTGCCTGTAATCGCGTTGTCACAGCTAGAACATAAACAAATTCCCGTCACAGGAAGAAGGCTGTTATCCTAAATGTGATTTATTTTATTCTCAAAAACGAACTTCTACATTATGTGAGGCAGACACGTTGACTTCACTACTTATTAAGATATTTTAAATATGGAATGTTCAATGCCTTATCGCTCTGATGTGTCCGAGCCCGACCCAAGCCCGAGTATAATTTCTAAATATTTACCCGGGTCGGGTATCCGACCTCTACTCTGTATGTGTGTGTGTGTTGGTTGATTGCAATTCGGTGTGCGCAATTTGAGAATGGCCACGTGCTTGTGTGTGAACGTACACAGGTGTGCATTTAAGGATCAGCACATGCCAGGATGTCATGGTGCATCTGAGCGTGAATCTGCCTGTGGGTGTGAGTCACAGATAACGTCATCAATCTTTCCCCTTTTCTGTGATCACACACATTATTAGCTTACATAAAGCGCTTGGAAACATGAGTCGCTTCAGTACTGTCTGTACTTGACTGTCATTACTCAACTACTCTAAGCTGTGTGTCTGAGAGAGAGAGAGAGAGAGAGAGAGAGAGACACTGTATGTGTACATGTGTGCCTGTGTGTATTAGCATGTGCCTCACGCTAACAGTAATGAAAGACAGAAAGAGTGCATGTGTGGGAGTAAGTAGAGTTACCACAAAAACAAGGAGAGGTGAGAGAGAGTAGGAGAGAGAGTGGGAGAGAGAGTCAGGAGTGAAAGGCTGAGTGTCTGTTATCTACTGCTCATAGGGTGCGTTTGTGTGTGTGTGTGTGTGTGTGTGTGTGTGTGTGTGTGTCCCTCTCTCTCACCGCACCAACACAAGCCATACAAAGCGTAAGGGAGTGAGAGAGAGAGAGCAAAGGAACCAAAGAAGACAGGGGTAAAATGAGAGAGATAGAGAGAAGGGGAGAGGGAGATATGATGACAGAGAGAGAAAGAGAAAGGAAATGAGAAAGAAGGAGAGAGAGAGAGAGAGACAGAGCGAGAGAGAGAGAGAGAGAGAGTGAGAGAGAGAGAGAGAGGAAGGGATGGAGAAAACAGAGTGTACCGGTCATCCCCTTTCACTAGTCTGCCTAATGCAGCTAATTGGACCATAATCACATCTACACTTTCCCATGATGCACCACTCTCACCCACACAGGGGCAAACATCACAGGCACAAATAAGGCCTTCATTGAAAGGCCCACAAACTCATTTCAGAAAGAAAAGAAAAACTCTTTCTTTAGGCTTTTCATAGCAAGGGAAAAAACAACCATTAATTGATTAGGATTCACCTTAAGAAATATAAGAAAAAACACTCCATTGCAATTATTAAAAATCCTGACTCAAAAAAACTCTTCACAATTATTTCTCCTTTGAATCTATTTAGTTACTTCCCACTCGGGTACTCATTATCTTTTAAAAAAAAACTTTGTTATTTGTAAGTATTAAAAGTCCAGGCCTTAGGAAAATGAAGCCAGTGAAGTAAGTGAGTTAGAAATATGACAGGCATGGGTTGGCCTTGCAGTGCAGCGCTCTGCCAGTAGCACCTGGAGGCGAGACTGATCTCAACATTTGCCATGGGGAATGGCACTAATGTGATGAGGAGATTTATGAGCATGCATCCTATCACGAACAAACACATGCACACATCCTCACACACACAAAGGCTGTTCATTTGGTTTTGGGAGTACGTCTTTAGGGGAGAGGGTGTGTGTGTGTGTGGGATGGGGGCCGCGTAGGCATCAGCACTTCTTTTTCAAACAGCTGCCTTTTCTCTTTCTCTCCCTCCTTTTCTGCCCTCTCTCTCTCTCTCTCTCTATTGCCGTTACCCTTCAAGCCCCTAGGTGCTCTGTAGTGCCCCTTTTTTGAAACAGAGGAATTTGTGCTAATTTGTGGCCACTTTGTCAGCTGTTTTGCCGTTGCATAATGTGTTTTTGCTGCGGAGCATTGCACAGCACTGCCTGTAAAGGGGGGGGGGGGGGGCAGTGGGGGACCTATTGTTCCTTTAACTGCATCTATTTGTCTGCGGCCCACCACCACTCCCCCTTGTGCAAGCCTTTGATAAACTCCCCCCGCATCACGCATCAGAGAAAAGGTCAAGTCCTGTCATTTCACATGAGAGAGAGAGTGAGCAGGAGAGAGTGATGGAACAGAGAGGGAGAGAGTAGAAAGAGATGTAGAAAGAGAGGGAAAGAGAGAGAGCAGAGAGAGAATATCAGAAAGAGAGAAGTGAACAACAGAGACGGAGAGGATGAGAAAAGACGGAGAAAGACAAAGAGAGCTCAGCAGAGGAGGAGGCAGAGAGACAGACGGAGAATGAGCAAACAAAGACACAGAGGAGAACTTATTTTGAACGCTAACAATGAACGAGTCAGGAGGACAGAGGAGAGAAACAGAAGGGGAGAGGATAGGAGAAAGATAAAGAGAGAATGACACCCAGGGGCAGGCAGGCAGGTAAAGAAAGAGACAGAGAGAGGGAGAGAGAAAGAGAGACAAAGACAACAAAAGACAGAGAGAGAGGAGAACTGAGGTGTGCATATCTCCACCTTGCACATTTGTCCTCACATCCTGGTCTGGCCAGGTTTCAGCTGTCTTTCATTAGTCTTGTGACTCTGGGTACCAATGCATAACTTTGAATGGCCAAGTCATTAGACCACACACTGCCAAAAAAAAGGCTGAACAGTCCATCCCATAGCTAACAGGGTTACACCTTATTTACAGACTTGGATACTATGTATGCATTATATAATAATTATTACTGTGCACCTTGTGTCCACATTGTTAGGAGATGTACATAATGTTCAGGTTAGCTGTAAGTTAAGTTGGCATTGGTTGGGGCCAGCCCTGTGCTCTTCCATGACTGGAACACTGCAGTAATTGTGTTCACATTGAATCGTTCAATTTACGTAAAATGTGTCAACCCTTAAAAGTTTAACAACCCTTACTGCTAATTTCCTTCTTCAGTAACAACTTGCAATAGAAACAGATGTTTTTTTTTATTAAACAAAGACCTCTGTCTCCTTCTGAGTGACCTCTCAAAAGCAACCCGTACGGGAGATCTGATTAGTCTCCCATTTAAATCCCTGGGTCAACAACAACGGACGTCCCAGTGCTCTGAACAGCAGTGAAAAGACGCCGTTGACATAAGTGACGGTGCGAAAGGTCAGCCAGTCCCATTGCTGCTCGGCAGTCGGGGTTATGCAGAGGTGAAAGGTCAGCCAGTCCCATTGCTGGTCGGCAGTCGGGGTCATGCAGAGGTGAACGTGCCACATTGACTGGCAGTGATAAGAGTGTGAGGTCCAGACATGGCGACAGAGTGATAACATTGTAAGGAGACACCAGTGCACAGTTCTCAGATCAGATAAGACGCCACTCCACTCCCCCCTCTGCAGCCTCTCCTCTCTAGATATTTACTACACTGACATGACACGGTATGACATGACATTTAATGGTAAGCACCTCAATTGTATGTATTTAAGTAATTAATTAGTACAGCATATTTCTTACATGAATTCATGTTGCAAGACGATACATACAGTCAGGATAAGGTTAACATGAAAATTCATGGCGTTACAAATCCTGAATCAATCAAATTGCACAAGTACTTAAAGTTTCCTACAACAAAGTTCGATGAAAGCTTTTTATTTTGATTTGTGCTGTCTGCTTTTCATTGATCTATTGAAGGATGTTTTTAAATTTAGCAAAGGTAAAAACTTTCCTTTTATACCGGTGTAACTGAGTTTGACTTGATTGAGAAGTGGGCGAAAAGCTTTTCCGTTTTTCTGCAATTCTCTCTTTCCAAGTGTGTTCCATAAGTCTTTATCTTAAGCTTCTCTCTCTCTCTCTCTCTCTCTCTCTCTCTCTCTCTCTCTCTCGACTGCTCCCATGGCAGCCTCTTGACCACTCTAAGCTCTTGTCCACAAACGTATTTCCTGTGAAAATGATGTGTGAGCCCTTCACATTCTTCCCTCTCTCACTGCAATTTCTCTCCACTGTCACTCTTCACAATCTTTCTATTCCATAACTTCTGACTGAGTTTTATGAGTTTTACTTTGGTCATTCTCTACTTTCATTCTCTTTCTTTTCTGCCATCTATCTAAACCCCACCTCCTTCTCCTTCTCCCCATTATGCTCTCTCTCACTCTTTCTCTCTCTCTCACACACACACAGACACACACACACACACACAAACATACACTCACACTCACATGTAAACACACACTCACCAACACACCAAAGCTCAAGAGAGAATGAGGCCCTTGTGGACAGTGTATCTCTCTGTCGTAATCCGCATTGAGGGATTGATCTAAAGGTCTGTAAGAGGCATGAGAAACACAAGCTGCTGACTCGGCATGTACACGGACACACACACACACACACACACACACACACACACACACACACACATACACACACATACACACAATCAGTGTTGTGCAGACACACACACACGCACACACATGCTGAGATCTACTGCATAAGCACATAAGACATTGGAAAACTCATTTTGTATGATGAGCACACATGCGCACACACACTCTGCGACACTGAGCTGAACTGATCCCACTGAGGCAGCATGTGTGAATGTGTGTGTGTGTGTGTGTGTGTGTGTGTGTGTGTGTGTGTTTGTGTGTGTGTATTTGTGTGTGTATTTGTGGTGAGAGACTGCAGTGAAGGACTGCAGTGTTACTGCAGGAGTCTGCACACTGCACACTGCGTCTTCTCTCTAATCCCACTTCCTGTATGCGCAAACCAGACTCAGATTACAGCCCATGCATGTCATTAAGCCCTAGTTGATACCCCCACTCTGCATCCGAATATAAACACACAAAAAAGACAAAACAGGATGACATGAAATTAGACAAAACCTTCATTCTCCAACAGAACAGACAGAAATAATTACAATACTTAATCCAGTATTCAACCATGTGAATTTCTGTGCCTGTGATGTGGATGTAGGTATTTTCACATGTGTGTGCGTGTATACGTATATGCGTGTGTGTTTGCATGTGTGCATACAAAGGTATTGAGAAGCGAGTTTGCAAACAGAGCCAAAATTCCTACCGCTACACGCCTCATGCTCGTTGCAAATACAATTTCAATTCAACTAATGCAGGAAATGAAATCAAATCCAATTGGGTTCAGCGAGGGCGAAGCACAACAAGAGACACTGGAGATGGGTAGTAGATTGGCCACTGACACACACCCTTCTCTCCTCTCGACTCTACCCATCCACCCCCTTGCCATCTCTGAACATTTGGGTAGTTTGGAGGCATCATGGGAAGGTTTTGCTGGATTAACTGTTGCATTCATAGCATCATCCAGTGACATGTGTCAACACTCTCATGGGCCTGCCATTCAGACACGGAAGCAAATTCTAGCAAGGGCCTGTCAAAGGCGAGAGTGCTCAAGGACTCCTGCGGATAAACACAAGTGCGAACATTAATTAAAAGTGACTGATTCAAGGTCAATGAAGGACACAGACTGGAGTTATAATTTATTTTTGTATAAAATATGTATGAAAAGTGGAGAGCTCTTGAGAAATCATTTGAAAACATACTGTTTATGTTTGGAAGGTTAGAAACTAATGAATTCACGCATTAATAATTTACCTACTGGTATGTACTAAATGGTTAAGGGATGAGTTGTTGACTGTTTAGAATATAGTACTCATAATAAATTCATGGATTGTAAACTATAAACAGCATTCTCTGCAGACTTTATCAAACCTCCATGGACTAGGGCTGACCTTGCGACCGCAGGGCATGACAGACAGGCATGTTAACCCATAGATGTTAGCGCTGATCCGTAGCATGTCTCCGCACGCATTGCAGAGCATGGTTAACACAGACCTCAGTCCGCGATGGTTGAGCCTTGATGTAACCTACCTTTTCAAATGCCCAGTCCGTTCCCACAATCCCATTAGGATTGACCTCGCAACCTTTGGACATGAGAGGCAGGCGAGCTAGCAAGGTGGGTCAATCCCACAGGTGTAAGCACTGACCTTGGACACGAGAGGCAGGCGAGCTAGCAAAGTGGGTAAATCCCACAGGTGTAAGCACTGACCTCTAGCTCACCTATTGTGCCAGCAGGTTCTGCCTATTAACGAACAGCCCTGTTTTTGCAGCCCTCTATCACAAACCAAATGAAGTTGTATTGAGGAAGCCAATGGTCAAAAGTGGACGGGCTGGGCTGAGAAGAATAAAGGTCAAAGGTCCTGCCAGTAGACTTTCTCCTCACTAGGCCACCTTCCACCAGTTTCTAGGTAGAAAAAATGCTCCTTCCTGTACCAGCCATGCGGGCAAAAGAAAGTCCTATTCTTACATTGGACTAAGCAAAAGCTCTTGAATAAACACAATGTGAAAGCTTGCCTTCACGCATATTTTTCTAAAATGTATTCAGAATGGCAAAGCACCAGTACAATGACTGTTCAACTAGCCTTTTACACCAGAGGACTTCACCCGCACAAATATCAGGCAAGAGGCCTGCAACAGTCAACTTGCAAGACCAGAACGTCTTTAAATCTCATCACATTTCATAAACCTGTTCCCTTAGAAAGTCTAAACAATCCTTTCCATGAGGATAGAGAGGCTATGAGACTAAGGAGGGAGGTAGGAAAGGGATAAGGATGTGAGACAGATGCAGAAGTGAGAAGAAGAGGAAGCCAAAGTGTGTTTGATGGCCCTGTAGGTGCAGTGTGTTGCTTGAAGGAGGAGCATGTGTCAGGACTGATTCTTCCCCCTGTTCTAGCTTTGAAACATCTCTGTAGACTCGCGGCTAGACAGTGCTAGGAGCCGTCTGTGTGCTTTATAGGAGGAGAGGGAGACGTGTAAAAGAGATGGATCTTGCTCCCTCTCTTCTTCATCTGCCTCCCTCCCTAGATAAGACCTGACTGCACATGACTTATCTGCCTTCCCAGTTCACAGACTCATCTTTCTCTACTCCCTCCCCCCTTACTGCTCCCTCCATCATTTTCTCTCTAAAGTCCCCCTTACTATCCCCCTCAAAGCACTCTGGTAATGTTGCTGCCATTCTCTCCCTCTCTCTGGCTCTCTTTCTCCTTTCTCCCTCTCTCCCTCCCTTGCTCCCTCCATACCTCCCTGCCTGCCTGCGTCCACTCCTCCTGTTCCTAACTCATTCTCTACAATCAGAGCCTCTAAATAATGAAAAATGCTTCCTCACCAGAGAGTCCCTGGGCACAGGCACAAGGGAGCAGCTCTCCGCTTTAAATCACCAGCCTGGGAAACACCTCTGCTCGGAGGAAGCAGCACGAGAAGAGGTGAGGAGATGTGGCAAAAGAGAAGGAGAACAGAGAGAGAGAAAAGGGAGAGAGAGAGAGAGAGAGAGAGAGAGCAAAAGAGGAGGAGAGAGAGACAGAGCAAAAGAGGAGAGATAGAGAGGGAAGGAGGAGACAAGAGGGCATAGGAGGTGCAGAGAGAGGGTTACTAAGGGGGAACGCCTGAGGGGTTGTGGGAAGGGCAGGTACCAGAAGGGTGTCCACCTTGGCCTCCAGTGGCTCCACCTGATGGCCGCCTGACCTTTTTGGATAATCAATAATTAATACCCATCAATAGTTAATCGGCACCTAAGTTCATCAGAGGAGTGCTGGGGGAATGGGTAAACACCATAAATTAAGCAAGGGCGGTTATGGAGGGAGGAAGAAAGTGGGGTAAGAAAAAGAGAAGGAAGGGAAAAAAAAGAAGAAATGAACGAAAGGAAAGGAGAAAGGGATGACAGAAAGGAACAATAGAGATAAAGACAGAACATTGTTTGAGAAGACAAATCCCAAATCAATTACAGTAATTAAAGAAAAGCCTACAGTTGCATTGCTTCTATTCTGAGAAACATAACAAAAGCATTAACACCCACATTCTAGATGCATTGAATGCTGGCACAACATAATCCCGGTACCATTGTTATAATGACAAGCTGCTCCTTCAAATTAATTCTAACATATCCCACACATCTATCGCATCAAATATTATCAGCACTTACCAGTCATGGAAGGATGAGGTAAACCAGATTTGTGGTCATTTACAGTTTTTTTCGATTGCTTTCACACATTTAGCGAATCATGGGTCAACTTAATCTAATGCTCACATCTTCTTTGCACAGCAAGAGTCTTCTCTGGCGAATGGGTTAACTATTTCTCATTGCTTTCACACAAATTTATTTGAGTTTTAACACACTTTTCAAAACAGTTAACACACTTCTCAGAGAAAGACACGAAACCTAATTGAATAACCATGTCAACACATTGCAAACACCTAGTAGCAGCCAACTGAAACTGCTCTCTTTATTCTAAATATCGTCAGCACCTGTGTGAACTCTCTGTGCACAACTAATCAAGTAGTTCTCAACTCTAAAAGAGGTAAAAAGATTAAAGTTGATACCAAGCATGGATCAAGGAGGCCACCACCAACAACCTCAGCAAGGACAAGGACGAGGACAAGGAAGAGGCCGTGGTAGGGTAGAGGGGCCCCTGTCAGGGGACGTGGCATTCGTGTAAGATGCTCTAATGAAATTACAGTAGGGCAACAGTCATTGATCACATAGTCAATCATGACCTCTCCATGAGAGAGGCTGGCCAAAGGGTTCAGCCATACCTGAGCCGTCATACTGTGGCATCAATTGTTTGTACGTTCGGCAATGACAATGACACTTTGCTGGTCTTTACAGTCAATTGAGTCATCATGTCAATTTACGGTACTGTGTTTCACTGTATTTGCACTCTTGGCAAAAACCATTTCTATACTTTTGTAAAGTGTGTTGCCACAATACAAAGCAGTACTATAGTTTCACTAAAGTAATTTACAACATATACGGTATAATTCTGATTACTGCATATTTACAGCCTATTGCACTATTTTTACAGAATCAACACACTGGCCCACACTGGTGGCAGGGGGAGAATGTTCACTGCAGAACAGATATGACCTTTTTACTGTAAATTGAAACCTGTCATTTTGACTTCTTACAGTATCTAATGTGGAAATATATCTATCTATCTAATGTGGAAAAATGACTGCAATAAATATTTTTGTGTCAGAATCTTTGCCATTTTGTACACAGTAGAACAAATGCAAATACATTCTGTTGACAGGTCCTTGTTTAGAATATCTTTTACAGTTTTTCTCGATTGATTACATTCAAAAACTGGAACTTATGGCACAATGACCACAACCTGTAACTCATGTGCCAACTCCCTAAACCAATTCGGCTAAACTATAAGCACAATTATGTGCTTTAGACACAGATTTCAATTGTTAACCGCACTTTCTTCA
>NC_045158.1:4058369-4063369 GCF_900700415.2 Clupea harengus | reverse complement strand
GGAACATTAGAATGCGGAAACCACAAATCATCATTGCCCAAGTGTGATTTATCTATCTGGCAAAAAAAAATCACATTCCATTTTTTGGAAGAGTGGTGTATTGAGCCTATATATTTCTGTATTAGCAAGGAAACAGGAGCAAACCTATCTTATGGGTTAATGCAATTAATCTATTTCAGATATCTTCAAAGTAAACACATATCCTGGCAGGCTTTTACAGTTTTTTCCAATCATTTTAGTTCTTGTACCTATACTATGTTCACATTCCTAAAACACTTAACACATCGAGCACACCAGTAGACCATGTGAACCAAACTGTGGATACTTGCCCCTATGCTTAGATACAAATGCTGGCAATGACACCTTCTTCCAAAGTTCATGAATACCTGTCCCATTCAATGTTCACTACCAGCAAAACACTGTGGAACTACAGCATTTTTTGCCAATGATTAGATACTCTGTTCAGATCAGTTAACTTTCAGTTCAAAACCTTACATACAGTAATTTAGATCACTGTAGATGGAAATATGCTTTGTTTAGACAGACAAATTAAATGATATGCTTGAATAAGAAAAAAGTATTCTTAATTTAGCAGAAAGTTTATTTAGATTATTTAGTTTGTTTTGGCTTGCAGACTTCTCACTATCTCTAATAGTACAGTAATAGAGTCTATAGAAGGCAAACATAGATGTAACTGTTCCTGAAGAGTTGTTTCCACTATTACAGTACTGCTCTTTATGTAAGTCATAGGCTATCAGTGAAAGACAGTGATTGAAGAATGCAATTCTTCTATTTACAGTAATTACAGCAAATTTGCCACACTCAATTTTGACATCTATTGTGAGAGGCAAACCGAGATATGAACACTGTCTTCAGATACTTGGCTTGGATTGACGTATTTCCAAGATGCAATGCAGAGGAGAATGTTACCGTAAATGCCAAGTTCAAACATGTAAAAGTTTGACACCAAATGCAGAGGACAGAATGGATCAGCATTACTGTAGGGCTACAGCAGACTTCTAGTGGTATTACAGTACTTTGGTAGACTGTATCTTGTGTTGATGTATGTAATTTACTGCATTGGAAATACTGCAGTAAATACATAGCATATTCATGCCTTTTTGTTGTAATGTAGTAAGCCTATATATGCAGTAACACATGCAATTCTAGCATATGGCTGTAATGAAACATATTGCAGCATTTTAGAATTATTTGTTTACTGTCATATTACAAACTTTATTACTGTAGTCCAAAGAAGTGTTTGTCTGTGTGTGTTTTTTCTCTTTTTTTAATGCAACACTACAGTAATCTATGCTAAACTGGAGGACACAGCAACATCTTATAGATGCAATTAGCAATGCTTCAAGTTGTTAGTGTTTTTTAGGTCATTGTACTCTGAGAGGGAACATGTGTTAAAGTTACAGCAGAATTGATTGTGGTGTGGTTGTTGTAGTGCATTTTGCACCAAAAGTTACCTGATATGCAGAGGTGTGTGTCTGTAAAGCCCACTGTGTTAAGTGTTTCGGAAAAGTATCCATGGTATAGGTACAAGAACTAAAATGTTTGGAAAAAACTGTAAAAACAAATAAAATGTTTTTTGAAGAGGTTAAACCCTTGAAAGACTAATGCGTCTGAGAAGAGGTAGGCCAAGTCTAATTTGTCTGAATTAAATGCTCAGTCAGCAGTAAACAAATGTCATCCATGACGTAAATACGCAATAATGACTTTGTTATTTCTATTCACATGTTGTAGTCAAATAGACTAAGGCAGAAGAAGAAATGCTGCGAAACACCCGCGCATTTTCTGCCAAAGATCTCTTCTTGCCTAAATCTAAATCAACAAAAGATATCTTTTCACCTAAATCCAAATCAACAACAGATCTCTTCTCGCTAGGGATTATTCCTTGTAAAAACTGTCCAGCGCCCACAGCGAGATTGCCATCTTCTTAATTACGTCTGACCCATTCAGCGATTGCTGGACAGTGCTATTGGTCAGCTAGCTTTAACCAAACCTTTTATTAACACTTCCAACACTAAGGCCTGTTTTTGACTCTGTTAGGTAGTCTGCCATGCCTGATATTTTTGTATATTTTACCTAACTAAAAACAATGAGGCAAAAGTGGCATTTATGATTATATTTTAGAAGACCTCAGCAATAATAAAATGAGAGTAAAAGGAATGTAGTAAAAAAGTTTTTTTATTAAAATGAAATCTAAACATACATACATGAGTAAGTTATATTCGTTTGACTAACTCTTGTAATGAATGCTGTTGATTAACTTATAGGGAGTAAAACGCATGTCATTATGCTCGGAGTTCTGAGTTTAGGCTCATACCATCAACTCGGCAAGGCGATTTTTAATCATATAAATTACTTCATGTCACTAAGACTATTATAGAGTAAAAAACATAATCATGCTCAGAGTTAATTTTATTAGGCTACATACGTCGGTATTTGGAGTTTGTTGTCTGCGCATATTTTTATATTAGGCTCCCGTGAAGTAGTTACGCTCCTGTAAAGAACGTCAGCCATGTTCACAAGCCATTTTGTGGGCCTCGTGCTAACAAGACATATATAGCAAGACACAGGGAAAGCAAGTAAAAACCCTGTGGATGTGCAAAGAATGTGTTGTCCACCTTTGCCTTCTACCTGGAAGAAACAGTTATGATGCTTGGCATCCATAAGCCATATTTTTATACTCTGCACTTATTATTTAATATGCACCTACTTATATGCACTTAGCTTGTTTGCACTTTCTTGTATGCACTTAAATTTCGGCCTGGCCTTGCTCACTTAGTGCCTTTGGTTGCGCCTTCACCCCTGGCTTACTCGCTTGAGCACCAGTGTGCCTTCACCGCTGGCTTACTCGCTTGAGCACCAGTGCGCCTTCACCGCTGGCTTACTCGCTTGAGCACCAGTGCGCCTTCACCGCTGGCTTACTCGCTTGAGCACCAGTGCGCCTTCACCGCTGGCTTACTCGCTTGAGCACCAGTGCGCCTTCACCCCTGGCTTACTCGCTTGAGCACCAGTGCGCCTTCACCGCTGGCTTACTCGCTTGAGCACCAGTGCGCCTTCACCGCTGGCTTACTCACTTGAGCACCAGTGCGCCTTCACCGCTGGCTTACTAGCTTGAGCAACAGTGCCCATGCGTCCTTGTTTCCGCCATCCGCTATCATCCTCCAAATAGGCCTTTGTTCTTGTTCCAAGGAGCACGCGTACCTGGAAAGGAGCTGGTGTCAAGAGTACAACCGCACTGATCCAGCTGCCATGCGCCAGCAAGCCAGCCATCCTGCCCACATACCCAGCCATCCTGCCCACATACCCAGCCTTCAGCTGCTGCAGGTCTGCCTCACGCCTCCGCACAGCAGGGGGATTTAGGAGGCTCTGCTGCTCTGGAGCTGGCAGTAGTACTGTTCAGCCCCACTGCCTGCCTGCCTCAGGGCTGGAGGTGGGAGAGGTGGAGGTGGTGTGTAGGCAGGTGAGAGGGGGATTGCTGCTCCATTTAGAGGAGGCTGCTAGAGCCCCAAAAGGGTCTTAGTTCTGGGGGTTGGGGGTTGTTGCTTGTCCCAGAACAGCTTATTCATGTTGTTGGGTCACATTAAGTACACACACACACACACACACACACACACACACACACACACACACACACACACACACACACAGGCTGTTGCTTGTCCCAGCCATCTTGTTCAGGTTGTCAGCCATATTAGCACACACACACACACACACACACACACACACACAACACACACACATACACACCTGACCCAGAGCCCAGCAGCTCTTAGCGCCTCACCTCCCCCTGGCTTCCCCTTGTCTGTCTGGCACAGAGAAGTGTATGGCATCTCAACCCTCTCCTCCTCTTCAGCGGGCCATGGGCCATGCTTATGCATATGCACTGGTTTGTCTGCTGTGGATGAGGTGGCCGGGAACACACACTCAAACACAGCCACTAAAGCCACACGCATGAACCATCTATGACATTATGCATATCTGATATGTGCCAATGGCAAAGCTTGTTTTGTCATGGTGGCAAAGGTATTGGTACACATTTAATGTGTTGTCATGCGCATCGCCGAAACACTGAGGGTGCTCAGATGCAGACTTGCGTGAATAATTCAGTGTCTGCCCATAAACAAAATGGCGTGTCCTGTAATTCTACTGTGACAAGGTTTCGTGGCAGCGTGTGATTCACCTATAAATAATGTGTACACGTATGCAACATGCAGAGAAAAAACACAGAGGGACACACACAAACACCCACACACCAGGTCACATAAAGTGAAACACGACTACGCGCGCACACACACACACACAGGTCACACATAACCGCCCCCACCCACACACATTCTAGACATAAATGTGATACACATAAAGTGGCACACAACCACACACGCACACATGACCACACACACACTACATCCCACAGCTTTTTAATATGCAAATGCATCCTAAATCTTCTCACTCATTTTAAAATGTGATGATGAGTAATCAGAAAGGGGGGGGGGGGGGGGGGACACACACACACACACACACACACACACACACACACACACACACACACACACACACACATGCATATGCATGTATCTCCCATCACTGATCCCCTTAATGAATGCTGGGATGTTCTGGGTTGGGGCCCGACCCGGCCCATTCATTAGACCCAGTGAGGTCACCGCCTTGGGCTCCTGGCTGATTGGACATGGCCCAAAACATGCTCGCTTAAAAATACCGCTCAGAGTGTCTCGCGACCGCCACCATAAATGGAACGCTAAGGACCGTGGGGAGATTTAATGAAAATTGCACTCTGTTAGGCTTACAGCCATTTTCGTCCCTTAATTATTTTTTAGTTCTCATTTAATAAAAAGCACAAAATGGTAATGACTAATGCAAAATGGCTGGTCGTGCGCAAGTTGGACTTGCTAGACAGACGTAGCTCAGCACAGTGAAGTTCTTTTGAGATCGTGCAGATTTTTGGCTGAGAACAAGAACAGGTG
>NC_045158.1:4045869-4053369 GCF_900700415.2 Clupea harengus | reverse complement strand
GATTTTAAGGCCATCTTAGTTAGCCTAAGTTCCTGAGTTCCTGCGGACTGTCGATTTGTAGGAAATGGGCAGAGATGAGTTAAGATGCCCATACATGAACTGAAGTGAGCCTGCTCATTTATATTTTGTGTGGATACACACATACTGGGGCACCTTGTGGGACAATTTGAGATTCTCTCCCTTCCTCTTCCTCTCCTCCTCCTGACGCGTGTGTTTCAAAACAACAGCACAGAGACATAAAATACTCTTATTTTTAAAATACAGGATCTTTGGCACAATGAGCTGGATGACAGAGTACCATAAAGATCAGGCCCCATTTTTAAATATAAAGTGTATCTTGCTACAAGACAAGAGTAAAGGCTAAGGTTGTAATAGATGACAACCCAGGAACTATGTCCTACCATAAAACTATGTGATTGATGGCCAAAGAAATGCTTTATGCCTTTTTTCCCCTTTTTTCGTGACTAGTCTTCTTAGCCTGTGTCAGCAAATATGTCAGGTGAACAAGATAGGCTGGCAGAGAGCACACATAATAGTGTCGCCACATCACGCTTCCTTATACCTCCACTCCTGTCCAGCTCTGTCAGGGAGCAGTTCATCGGGGCACAGGCATGAGAACACGTGCAGTACACTGTGCCGGGACCT
Source organism: Clupea harengus (assembly GCF_900700415.2). Classification (NCBI taxonomy): domain Eukaryota; kingdom Metazoa; phylum Chordata; class Actinopteri; order Clupeiformes; family Clupeidae; genus Clupea; species Clupea harengus. The sequence goes on along the minus strand of NC_045158.1, from coordinate 4,052,724 downwards.
CTGTAAGGGATGGGAGGGAGGTGGAGGGCAACCGAGGCAGTCCAGCAGGCAGAAGCTTGGCTGAAGGGAGAGTGACACAGGGCAGAGCTGGACTAGGGAGCTAAAAATCGATCCAATATGACACTGCCAGCGGGAAGGAGAGGCTGGTGCAGGGGGGGGGGGGCACACTTCAGTGGAGGAAGAGCGAGCAAGCAGAACTGTGGTAATGTGACAACCGGGTGTCCGGATGAAGTGGGAACAAGCCATAGAGAAGAATGTCACCTGGTAAGAGGACATCTTGAGGTGGAACCCCCAGAGGGTCAAGTTCTGGATTCAGGGGGTCCTCCCCGGCCCATCCAGCCTGTTCACATGGGGGGAGTAGGAACACCCGCATGCCCCCTGTGTTCCAACACAGGCACCCTCAAGCACATCCTGAGCCGCTGCTTCAAGGCCCACATCACTGGAGACATGACCAGATCCTTAAGGGGATCAGCAACAGTAGATGCACCCACACCACAGCCAGGATGATCGTGTTTGTCAAGGAGAGAGAGCAGCCGAGGAAAAGGCCCAAGGAATGCTCTGCTAGTTTGCTCCTCAAGAGCATGAGACTGGTAAGTCGAGCTAGCTGAAAATCCCACCACATATCAGCCGGTCCTCGTTGAGACCAGATATCATCTTGATCTCTTAGGCCGCCAGGCAGCTCATCTGACTGGAGCTAACAGTACCCTGGGAGGAGAGGATGGAAGAGCAGGGGGCACATGAGAGGACTGCCCCAGGAGAGGGTGGAGGACCAGGTGCGTGACAATAGAGGAAGGCAGTTGGGGTCAGTGAGTCATTCCCTTAGCAAAGCCTATGGAACCATGGGCATTATGGGAGCAAGCAGGAGAGGAGCCATCAGCACCAACGTGAATGCGGCAGAGAAAGCAGATGGCTCTGGCTGAAAGGAGGTAACCAGAGGAGGATGGTTAAGACAGTTAAGACATTAGAATCCAAATGACAGACCGTCAGCCGGATTGATAATGAATGGTGAGCTCACTGATTCCTTTCTGTTGGAGAGGTCCGAAAAACAGGGATGCCCATTAAGTCCACTTCTCTTTGCAATCTTAACTGAACTGTTGGCGCAATGGATTACCGTAATTTCCAGACTATAAGCCGCTACTTTTTTCCCATGCTTTGAACCTCGCGGCTTAAACAATGACGCGGCTAATTTATGGATTATGATACCTGTTACGGTGGCTTTGTGGAGCTAGGATGCTAGCATAGATGCAGCCGCATGGATGCTTAGCTCCACGCGATTTCTTAGTATCTCTCAATAATTTAACTAATGTCAAAATAACCACAGTCTACCGGCATAGACAGAACACAACTCAAAACACTTTAGAAAATAAAAGTTTACTACAATACAAATCCAGTCTTCAAGTTCTTTAGCTCACTGGTTTCAAACTAGCGTCTTTCTTCTATCTCTCTGTCTTCAATCTAACGTTCTAGCTTCTGATTGACTCTTGCAACTGTGCTCTCTTAAAGCAACAGTGCACTTATCGTAACTGGCAAAACTAATAATATCACTATTGTATTACTTTTGATATTATTTTAACCTGTGTAAAGTTCATTTGTTTCAGTGTACCGGTAGGCACCCGCGGCTTATAGACATGTGCGGCTTATTTATGTTAAAAATAATTATTTTTGAAAAATTCAGTGGGTGAGGCTTATATTCAGGTGCGCTCAATAGTCCGGAAATTACGGTAGACAAAACAGAAACATTAGAGGCAGGGACGTGCACAGGAGGGGGCTATGGTTGCTCGGGCAACTGCCCGTTTGCCCTCCTCGACTGAAGCTGCCCCTCCGAAGGAAATATATATATTTTTTAAATAGTATTACGGCTGCAGAATTTCATGTAGGCCTAGATAAAATAATCGCGGAATAAGCGTCCAGGGGACAGGGGCGTGGCAGCCGCGGCGGTTAGCGAGAGTTTCAAGTGATATAGGCAAAATTTGCGTCCAGGGGACGGGGGCGTGGCAGCGACGGTGACAAAAATGTACGTGTTGCCCCTTTTTTCCAGGGCAGAGCAACTGCCCTTCAAAATTCCTGTGCACGTCCCTGATTAGAGGTATAAATTGGCAGCAGGTAAACACAAACCCGTGTTGATATCAGTGCTGGATGAATGTTGGTCATCCTCAGGCTATGAAATAAACTCAGGTACTCAGTATCCACTAGGCTTGATCAACATTGCTCGGGTCACCTGGACACAGGTGCCTGCTAGAACCGAAACGAACGAGGATTCCGGGATACTGATAACACTGGTGATGAAAAACAGTGTTCCTCATTCACATGGAACCACTTAAAAGACACGCCTCCACAAGTCAGGGAAACGATCAAAGCTGTTTTCAACCCTTTGCTTTTTGTGGTTTGTGTAATGACACTTTATGGTTGATGAGAGGACATTATGATTTGGCTCATGCAATTATAATCACCAACGTTGAGGCTACTTCCACTCAATCTGTGCCGCATGGCTGTGTTTTCCTAGTGTTTTCCTGTGTTTTCCTAGGGAGTATGCTTGCGTTGATGCTGATTAGATTGTTGCTGTTTCAGGTCAGTACATTTCGGTCAAGCCATAAATATGCTCTCATGATTCTGCCGATAGACACTCTGAAATCCCTGATATTATTAAAGCATTAATTTAGCTGGAAGCACAATTTCAGGGTGTCTTGTGATTTGAGCTTATTGACTTTTGGAGTCCTTGAAATTACCCCTGAGTCGTGTGTTCAAGAGAGGTTTAAAAAGCTTTGTGAATAAAAAAAAAATGTAGGGCAGAATAGTTCTTTTTCATGAGCTGATCTTTTTTGGAGCAACTCTTGTTGTCAAAATATGTAAATGGCTGACAGCTTTTCTACAGAGATGGAGGAAGATGGACTATGAAAGAGTGAGGGAGAGAGAGAGAGAGAGAGAGAGAGAGAGAGAGAGAGAGAGAGAGAGGAAGTGTGTTTTTCTCTGTGTGTTTGGGTGTTCATTAATAAATGACCTTACCTGTCAGCTCCATCTGATATGTAATATTTAACATGTTGTTGATCGTAAGACCTAAGAAAATGTATGTGTTAGTGTGTGTGAGAGGAGGAAAGTGTGAGTGTGTATGTAGGTGTTTTAATGTGAATGAGTGTATGAGTGTGTGTGTGTTTCTTTGTGTTTCAGTGGGCATGCATGAGAGAAAGTGTGTTTGTGTGTGTGTGTGTGTGTGTGTGTGTGTGTGTGTGTGTGTGTGTGTGTGTGTGTGTGTGTGTGTGTGTGTGTGTGTGTGTGTGTAGCAGTTCTGTATCCCATGACACCTCCAGTGCCTCAGGCTTCTACTTTCATCCTCTCCTACTCTGCACTGGCCATTACCTCCTCATTACACACACCACTTACGACTCATACACACACACACACACACACACACACACACACACACACACACACACACACACACACACACACACACACACAAACCACCACTTCAAACCACCCTGAACTCAAAGGCTGCACACTGCCCTTACAGGCCCTTCCAACAGGCTTGTACAGAGCAGACCACGTGCATTTAGATAAATACAGTATATGTAAACACAGGCCTTATCCCCAATGTCCACGTTTTCATTTTCATTTCACATCTATGTCCTGGAGCATGGAGCACAAAAACAAACAAAATGGAGTCACTGTCTGAATATGTATACTAGCCAGACCGTAAGCCATCTTTAACCAAGCCAAGCCCACAGGTATAGAGCACCTCACACACACACACAGGGGCGGTTTTTCCTACAGGCGGTATAGGCGGTCGCCTAGGGTGCCACTCAGAGGGGGGCGCAAAAAACTGCGCCCAGCAAAAAAAAAAAAAACAAGAATTATGTTTTTGTTTTGCTGGACAGAGTTTTTTTTGCGCCCCCTTCTATATCTCCAACCAATATTTTGACATTAAAAAAAAAAAATCTAACATAAAATGAGCCAAAAATCGAAAACGGAAGGGGTAGCCTACGTACGTCCTTGGTGTTGTCAGAACATGCTAGCACAGTGAGGCGTCCGGGGCGCAATTTAAGAAGAAAAGAAAGGAAGAAGAAGAGAAACGTGCCAAGGAGAAAGGTAAATCCTTAAATCCTGTTCTAGCCTAGAATGAATTCCAGATAAGAAAACGTTCACGAATGCGTGAATTGCCCTGGGCTAGACGTTCCTTGTTATTGCCATTCAGTCGAAACATCAGTTCAAGTTCAGCTGTACCGCAATTTGCGTCATTTTGCGTCATAAAAATTTGAGTAATCAAATTTGAACAGCTTTAGTTTTGGTGGAGCGAGCTAGCCAGTTTAATTAGACATGATTCAACTAATCAAGAGCTATGCATCTTGGAATACAAAAATGTGTGTGTCCATAAACAGTTGAACAGGGGGCGTGGCCGGAGCATAGTCCAGCACAGGCGTGACATTTTCTCAGTGATTTGTTCCTTGAATTAATGTTTGTTCATCGTCGCGTTCGTTGTTGTGTTTATGTGAAAGAAATGCAGTCTTACAGGGCAAAATAGCGTTTGAAAGTTGCAATTCCGTTTTCGTGGGGGAAGCTCGCCTAGAGCGCCAAATGTGCTAGGGCCGCCCCTGCACACACACACACACGCGCACACATACACACACATACATTATATTTGGTGGTGTTAAAAGAGAGATGAGGTGATAAAGAGGTTTGTCCATGGGAACAAAATGAGACTGAGAAAGAAAAAAAACTACATTATTATATAGGAAGTAGAGTACTATTACATTTTCGACTGAGGGAATGAAAAATGGGACATTTTCAATTGTCACTTTGCAATTTTGCAATGTGCCTCCAACCCATAATCCTTGTCCTTGTGTGACCCTGTGATTGTCCCCAATTTAGCCTTTAATCTTTTATTTTTCTATTTTATTTTAACTCGTTTAATGCACTTTACCTTGGCTAATCTCCGATATTTCAATTTTTTTTTATCTGCTGCATTTTTTAAGCATTTTGCATTACCAATGAATTGTGCTATGACAATAAACTTGCCTTGTCTTATGATGGGGAGACCTACCTCTCTCCTGGTCTCACCACACCACTCTACCAAAGACAGCCAGCTCTCTCTCTCTCTGATGACCTCATTTCCTCCCAGTTGATCCCCATCTCTGCCTCTTAGCCTGTCTCTCACCTCTGCATCGCTCTGATTTATCCCCTATTCTGTTCATTCACCCAGTGCCTATCCATCCTCCAAAACAGCCCATTCTCTATTTTGTGTGTGTGTGTGTGTGTGTGTGTGTGAGAGGGATAGAGGGAGTCTGTGAGTGAAAGGCAGGGAAGGAGAGTGAGTGAGTGGGTGGGTGGGTGTGGGGTGAGAGAGTTCCCTGTGCTGCTGCTTGAGGAGCTGAAAGATTGAGATCTGACAAGGAAACAGGAAAGCAGCAACCAGCACCGCCTACCCTCACCTCTTCTCCTGCACTATTAACTGATCCATCATCCAGTGCCCACTGATGGGGGCGGGGGTATGTGTGTGTGTGTGTGGGTGTGTGTGTGTGTGTGTGTGTGTATGTGTGTGTGTGTGTGTGTGTGTGTGTGGGGGGGGGGGGGTAAAACTTTCTAAAGCTCAGCAACTCAGGCACATCACACTTTCTGTGCACCACAAAATGTTATCATCTACGTACATCACAAGAGTCGAGCCCAATAATCTCAAAGCAAATGGCTTGGCAAATACGCTGAGAAACTGTGTGATGTGATCTCCCTGTCACTCAAGCCGTTTGTGTGTTAGATACGATATGGGCCTATATGTGCAGTACTGCTCAAAGGATTTGTACACCCAAAAGAATTCTGAAAGAAACTGAGATAGCAGGGAATTGATTACAATCAAACTACAATGAAGACATTAAGAATGCTGCACATCGCTGTTTTCATTTCCAATAACTGTCCTAATCGTCAAACAATTTGTTCTTAATAAAATGTTCGATACAGAGAAACATCAGCTTCATAGACCTGTGCCATTTTTATTGTCGGTTTCCAGGAAAAGATTCAGCCCCTTCCTCTATGCAAATCCCTCGAAGGACCTGCATACACAAGTGACTTTCTTGCTACTGGTTTATTTGAAGGTTTCTCCCAAATCTGCCGTTAAAACGAACACACAATATTCACAAGAACATATAGAGACCATGTTAACTTAACAATAAATAATAGCATGCACAGCATGTGGAACATTTTACCAAAGTAAAATACAGACAAACAAAACTAAATACCTCATTGACTGCATGCTACAAAGGGAAATAATAATGTAATGTTCCGTATAACCATTCACATGAGAGTCACTTATTGAAGTCCAGTTGACCAACGTAAACTCTTCACTAGCGCATAGACAGTGCTTGTGCTAGCTGCATGCTCGCTGCACTTCACTCAAGAGTCTCACTCACGACAGAGCAGCCCAACTAGAGCTTTCAAAATGAAAGTCCTGTTACCTATACTAAATGAAGTAATGTAGTAATGAAGAAATACAATTTCTCAGAAAAGGTAGACAAGTCATACAAATTATGTATCCAATATAATGGCAACAGTGACACTAAATGTGTTATTTGTTTGAAGGGTGTAGAAGTACTGCCCAAATTATGATTGTAGAGCGCTTCTGACTGACTCAATAAAGCAGTTCTGGGAAAAACACCCTGCAGGATTTAGATCAGGAGATTTTTCAAGCCAATCTGTCAGGGACTGGAAATGTTAGCCCTGTCAACTATTTCTTGCCCAAATGTGTTTTTAGTGTTGTTTTGGCATTAACAATTATCCTGCACCATTATACAATTGGAACCAATGAAGTTTCAACCTCAGGGGATGATGTGCTGTTGTAAAATACTATGATAACTTTGCTGGTTCAGTATTTCT
>NC_045158.1:4008369-4040869 GCF_900700415.2 Clupea harengus | reverse complement strand
GTTGGATAGTATATACTGTACAGCATATTCAGTGCATTTAATCAGTGACCTATGTCTGTTCCCTGGGAATCAAACCCATTATTTTGGTTTTGTTAGCACCTTGCTCTGCCAGTTGCTCTACCAGCTGAGCCAAAAGGACACAGGACTTTAACATTCAGTGTACTTCCGACAAGCACCTCAGCTCCAGTGAATGTAGTTGGTTCACCTCACTCTCACACCTGGGGTTCACCTGGCGTTCCGGCCACAGTCAAAAAATCGAAGCCTTTGTCTTCAATGGAGGCTGGCAGTGGGCACTCTGCATGCGGCGCTGGTAGTGCCAACACACCACTTTCAGTTCTGCCCAAAAACCTGTCATCATCACTGAGCGCCATCATCACCGTCCTCATTAGCTTTCACTCTAGTGCCCAGACTCCCCATTAGAGATAGAGTGCCTGAAATGGACATGAACTGTGAAACAACCAACTGATGGGTAATCTGTGACTAATGAGTAACTTATGTACTTAGTGCTCCTCTACTGGAGCTCAACTGATACTGGAGTAGTGTTATGGTCTCCTCCCCTTCTCCCTTCCCTTTGGCCCCCTCCCCCCTCTTTATCTAACTCTGTACCCCAAGCATACCCCCTTATGAGCTGGGTTCTGCTCAAGGTTTCTTCCTTTAAAAGGGAGTTTGTCCTTGCCACCGTTGTCTAAGTGCTTGCTGTACAGGGTTCAGGCTCTGGGCTCTGTAAAGCACCTTGAGACCATTTCAATTGTTATTGGTACTATATAAATAAAATTGAATTGAACAAAAAGGTAATTTTTTTTAGGGCAAACTGATGTAAAATCAGCATATTTCTGTACAGTACTCTAGGTCAACAACAGGGCCGTAACCAGGGTTTGTAAATTAGTGAGGGCTTGAGGATAAATCAGTGACTGATTTCCTTATATGAACTCGAAAACTCTTTGGTATTGCTCCATGTTGCATTCAAATCTTTTACAGAGAAAGTCCCAAGTGTTTGTGGAAGAGTGAGTCCCGCTCCCAGAACACACTCATCTTTCAGGACAAAACCCTTCTGGTTCCAACACCATTGGAAAAAACGACAGGAACACATGGCAGTGCTTCACATGGAATGAAGACAGATTAGATTAATTAAGGCCAAGTTTATACACCGCTCATCACTGTTAATTAAAAAAAGAGTTTTGTTTATATGGGCTTTATCTTGCTCAGCATCTATTTACCTTTAATAAATCTTGCATGTGAAATGTAGACTAATGCTAGGGAATTGAAATTTAATTTCCAGCCGAGCCAGCAGGCATCGTTGGGTGTCTCCATTTAGGAATGTTTGTTTGCCTTACAAATTCATTCTAATCCTGTGTAATGTGGTGTACAGTCACGCAACATGTTTTCTGAGGGAGACTGAATGTTTTTAGTCATTAACATAGGGAAACACAAGCGCTGGTACAGTGTAGAGCCTGGGCTCTTGGATCCTGGGCGTAGCATCTCTGCATTCTGCCTGCTTGCTCGAGCAGCTGGGGAGCCTTCGATTCCAGACTCTGTGCCACATGGCCTACAGAATAACTTTGCACATTTCTCAACGCCAACAACCACAAAGCACACTATAGAATGGCATTAGGAAAACATTAGCACATGATGGACTGTGGACCGCTTACTCTTCAGGGGGTGATTTCGATAATGATGGCAAATGACCGCATATGGCACCTTCTGTGACATGTTTATTACAAGGTAATAACACTCTTATAACAGAGTTCAAGTTAATGTGCTACCCAGGGCTATTAGCTGGCCTGTGCCTGTACCATTTACCTAGCAACACAGCAGCATGGCCTGTTTCTCTAAGAAGCCCCCCTGCGGCATTCACCTAGATAGCCATTAGCATAAGCAATTACACATCTCATTTGAAATGCCTGGAAACAGCCAAATTTCAAAAGGCATGAAAATGACCGTGATGCTAATATGTTTTTACTTTTGGTGATATTTAAGAGAGAGAGAGAGAGAGAGAGAGAGAGAGAGAGAGAGAGAGAGAGGGAATGGATGGGTGAGATGAAGTAAGACAGAAAGAGAGAGAGAGGGGGAAGAGAGAGTGTGGAAGAGAGAGGCGGCGGGAATCATAATTATAAGTCATCCAATTTTCGCCTGCACGCCTTAGCGCTGGGCAGATTTGCCACACTAATCCAAGATGACAAACACAAACAAACGCAACTAATGGCATTTCAATCAGAGAGAACAGCAACGGAGGCCGAAGACAAAGGGGAACACCACGCCGCTTCGCTGTGCACTCAAAAAAATAAGTTGTTCTAATTACTTAATATTGTTATGTCAATGATTTCCACATAACTGAGTTGTGTTCAAACTAATTTAATACTATTATTACAGAGGAAATAACTAACTTATGTAAAACCAACAAGACTGTATTAAGTAATTACAATATTATTTGGTCAAGTTAGCCTTAATTGATCAGGCAGTGTTCATCTAACTAAACAGACCTTCATTATACTGACCTAACTCACTTATGTAATTCTAACTCAACTGGATTTACTAACACCAACTGAACAACTCCTTGTATTTCCAACTTAACTGACTTGAATAAGCAGTACCTAAATGGTTTTCATTGGTATAAAGCCTAATTATGTCAACAATCACCGTGAATTTGACTTCTGCATTTCCCCATCCCAGATTGTTCTTCCTCCAGGACCCCTACTTGGAGCAGGACCGCTCGGGTCTCGTCGGCCAATCCTTGCCTTCAAATCCATTCTCAGTAATCCAATCCAGCCGCGGAACGAGAATGGACCTGCGCCAATCGCGGCACTTCTCTCCATAGTCGAGAACTTGGCTTGAACTTGTGTGACGTTACGTTGCCAAGTTACGCAGACGCAAGCTCCTCAAGATGGCTGAAGCTACGACAACTCGTCAAAGTAAGTAAGTAACCACGACTTGTTTTTATTTTTCTCCTAGACGGACACACGTTTCATTTCCATATTGTATTGATTGACAAGCCTAACTAACGTTGACGCTTTCACTGAACATACGTGCACCAATCATTTCCATATTGTATTAATTGACAAGCCTAACTAACGTTAACGCTTTCACTGAAGATAACGGTTACATTATGAACTAGGTTATGCTAAGTCTTATAACTACAACATTGCTATGAATGGAAACAGCCATGTGTAACTACTATAATGTTACTCTGAGCTGAAACAGCCAAACGGCCGAGTATTGGCAGTGATTAAAGTAGTTGTTGAAAGCTTGTATCAGTTAGCTAACCATCTAGTTAGCTTGCTATCTGTATATGACGCCTGACCAGCGGTGCTAAGCGTCGTTTCTCGTATATCATACAACTACTGTAACTGATCATGCATAATATGATTGCTATTGATAACGATAACGGTACAGGAGTGTATTGTTCAAAGCATGCTCATATTCAGTGTTTACTTGTTGACTACTGTACCTATTTGCTTATTGTACCTGTTGTATGGTTCTAGTTAGTTAGCTAATAACATTGATTTAAATGATAAGCAGTTATTATAAATGTGTGCTGTGTATTTAATCTACATACACTTACTGCTGTAGGAAAAAAAAGTGCGTAATATTAAACATCACTGTTATCTAATTTCAGATCACAAAGGAGCTGACTGGCCGTGGCAGGGGGACAGCTCTTTGGGTGACCTCCATTGGCAACGAGGTTGGTTAGATCCTGACCAGTGTCGTGACAGTGCAGGAGGGGCTGGGACTGGACAGGATGGAGTGATGGAGCGGTACCACCAAGCAGCTGTTCCACCCCCCAGTCCTGCTATACGTGGACTGTGGCCGCTGCGTGAGTGAGGGGGCGAATAAGCTGCAGACCAGGTACACCTGGCACTTCATGAGGAGGCTGGCTGTCGGCAGAACCACCACCAATGCTCTACCACACCTTCATGGGCTGCCTGTCTGCATGCCCCTTTGAGTGGGATGCAGGGGACCTCGCTCTGTTGCGGCAGATGACGAGGGAGCAGCTCAGGCAGGAAGGGGTGCTAGCCCTTACTGATCTTCTGGTGGACAGGAGAATAAGTAGGAGGGAGTTGAGCCAGTACTGCTGCAGGAGGACATGCGGCGTGGAGGCCGCCATCAGCCTTATTGAGCGGCTGCTGCAGGAACTGGTGGGTGGGGGACCTGACTGCTGCTGCCTCCATGCTGCACACAGGTGTCCCAGCCTCTCCTGATGAGCCTGGGTTATGTAAATTCATACTTGTGTGTAAAGAAGTAAAATCACTGTATCTGCTTTTTGTCCCACATCTGTTTACTAAATTTGTCACTCATCAGTTTTTATGTTTTTTTTTCTTTCTCAGGCTGTGGATGACTCTGGGGTGCCAGGCATGGACCGAGTTGACAGCATGGCAGAGTATCTGGTGGAGCTGAGGCACCAGCTCTCTCTGGCCCTCACCAACCAGCAGGTCAGGAACATTTATTGTCGTACTACTTTCCCTCTGTGCCCTGTCATACATATTCACACTCATGTTTTTGTCTTTTCTCACGGGCTGCTGTGTTCTCTCTCTCTGTCCAGATGGGATCTCATCCTGAATGACTACAGGAGGATCAGGCGGCACATTCTAGACAATGGGGCTGTTATGCAGCAGACCACCCTGCAGCTGGTAGACGTGAGCCACACCACCCAACCTGGTACAGTGGCACAACAAGAGGGTGTAGAGGCAGGGCAACGTGGTGGTGCAAGGACTGGACTTGCCAAGCCACTTGTCTGTGCGACTGACCCTCTCCTCCCTGCTAATGTGTGCCCATCATCTGCACCCCCCCCCCCCAACCAGGCCCAATTCACCAGTACCCCCGGGCTGGCAGCACCGTGGGCCAGGCACAGGTGAAGAGGAAGGTATCGTCCGCCGTCGCACCAGCGGCTGTGAACTCGTGCCCCCAGCGAGAACTCTTCCCTGCTCCACCCTCGGGCCCTCAGCTGTTCATGCTGGGTCCAGTGACCTCACAGGGGCATGTGCTGGGTGCTGCTCCACAGGCTCTGGGTGCCAGCCTCTCCTCTGCCATTCCTGCTCCAGTCCGAAAACGGACCTGCAGTGTTCTGCGCAACACGTGCAAGAAATGCGGGCAGTTCAGGACAGCGGAGACTGGACACAGCCAGTACAAGGGCATTATATACTGCCCCTCTGTAGAGGCTGTACCCAAGGAGCAGTGGTTGGAGTATATAAAAAAATGCATGAAAAATAAATTAATAAATTGTCCCCCCTTCCCAGAGGCATGGACACTGGCTTAGTGCCCCTCAACCCCTTTCCCTCCCAGTTTCACACTTTCTGTATATAGTTCTGTATATGTTTTCTGATATATATTATTATATTGTATATATATATTATGCTATAGTTGTTGTTGTTGAATTTGTTATTGCATATAAAAGTTTGTTTACAACAAAGATTTATACATTGTTCTTTTGTGAATAGAAGGATGTATTAACTGGAACACAAATATTTTGTGAAACAATTAAAGTACCTCACACATAACTGTACATGAACTTGCATTGAAATATTCAATGTAGATTTATAAATATCTCACTAATATAAGGTAAATTAAAAGTAATATGCAAAAAATTGTGATTTCCAGTAATAAAATTGAACTTTGCAGTAAATAATGCACACCTACATTTCTGCTAACAGTGGGACTCGAACCGGGAACTTTGGGGTCAACTCTTCTCTCATAAATGCATATATGTATTGAAATATTCAATGTAGAATTATCCATATCTCACTAATATAAGGTTAATAAAAGGTAAAATGCAAACAAATTGTGATTTCCAATAATGAAAATGAGCTTTGCATGAAATAATGCAAACCTCAATTTCTGCCAACGGTGGGACTCGAACCTGAAACCTCAGCGCTCATAGTAATGTATATAAAAACAGAAGTTTAATGTTTTAAAAATAATTTATGATGTACATCAACATTAAAAAACTTTAGTCACGGAGGATTAGGCCATACAAAATCCCTTCCTTCTTTTTTTCTCTCCTTTTTCCTTTTTTCTCTCTTTTTTCCTCTCTTTTCTTCTTCCCCCCTTTTTCCTTTCTTCCCCCCTCATGGTGTGCGAGTGTGCCCCAGCTTTGGCGCAGGGCAGCTTTTAAGCGCCCGGGGACCAAGTGAAGTGAACCATCCATTTTGGTCAGGGATTGATAGGAGAGTGTGCTGTTGGGGTTCTTGTGGACACTGGGAGAACATGCAAACTCCACACAGAGATACCTAGCCCACCCGAACACTGAAGGTCTGGGGAGGACCTGCCCCCCTAACCAACAGTGGCCCATGCGGGAATCGAACCCATGACCTTCTTGCTGTCAGGCGGCAGTGCAAGGACCTGAGCCACCATGCCATACCTTGGTTCTGTAATATTATTTATTACCAATGGAAAACGACAACCATCATGTGATATCAACGTGATATCATTCAACACATACCAAACTCTGGGTGTGGTAAAGAAAGCATTATTAGTTTTATATAAAATTATTATTATTATTAGCATTTTGTTATTTGTGTGTGTGAGGTGTGTTGTGTGTGTGTGAGGTGTGTTGAGTGTGTGTGAGGTGTGTTGTGTGTGTCTGAGGTGTGTTGTGTGTGTGTGAGGTGTGTTGTGTGTGTGTGAGGTGTGTTGTGTGTGTGTGAGGTGTGTTGAGTGTGTGTGAGTGTGTGCTAGCTAACATGTACTCATATATGCTTGATTTTCGCAAGACAAATACAGTAGGACCAGTAATATCACTCTTAAACCATGCACTAATGTTTCAACATCACAGAATATATATATATACAGATTGTGCCATTGACTCAACAGTGTTATGTTGAATTAACTTAACTGGCTTCTTTTGCTTTAACAAGTTTTCATTTTAAGTTAGACTTACTAAAGTGGACTAGATTTTAGAGGTGATTGATCATTTTAAGTTAAACTTACTAAAGTGGACTAGATTTTAGAGGTGATTGTTCATTTTAAGTTAGACTTACTAAAGTGGACTACATTTTAGAAGTGATTGTGCCATTCACTCAACAGTGTTATGTTGAATTAACTTAGCTGGCTTCTTTTGCTTTAACAAGTTTTCATTTTAAGTTAGACTCACTAAAGTGGACTAGATTTTAAAACCAAACACAGAAATGTTAATTAAATTGAATATAAGTACATTTATTTGATTCAGCAACTCACAGAGTTCACTTTTTTGAGTGTGCCCTGCCGAGGTGTGGACTCAATTAACACGCCGAATATCAACCACGACGGGACCTGCTGTAGAGTGTGTGTGTGTGGGTATGTGTGGTGGCTGGGGAGGTGGCGGCATGGTAATTACAGAGAAAAGGGAGGGGTAAATGTGGCTTATTTGAGGCAGATTTAATATGTAAATAACCCAAAGCGCCAGTTCACCTCGCATCACACACACACACACACACACACACGCTAAAAGGTCATCCCAGGTCTCCTCTGTGACAATTTTTTCGGCAATTAAAAGAAAGTCTGCTTTTTCTTGGTCTGCTCATTGCCAGGGCTGGGTTAGCCCTTAAATGGGAGGAGGAGAGATATGGAGGAAGCTCAGGCGCTGCGCAACATAACCAGGCCCATATTGTGCGTAGGGAACGTAGGAGGAGAGTGAAGAGACTTGCCAGCTGGTCCACTTCCACTTATTATCACTCATTAAAATGTAAATACTTTCAAGTGTGCTTGTGCTTGTGTGTGTGTGTGTGTGTGTGTTTGTGAGTGTATATCTGTGTGTTTGTGAGTGTGTGTGTGTGTGTGTGTGTGTGTGAATAAGCCAGACAGAGTGTTCTCTTCCAAAGGACTTGCTGAAACTTTTAATGCTGAAATATGCCAAAACAGGCAACAGAAGAAAGGGCAAAGAAAGCGGAAGATTCAAGCGCTGCCAAGAGTCGAGCGAGTTACCACAGTGCCAAACACTTAAGTCCAGCTGAACCGATGGCAGCTGACTCACTGGGTTAGATCAAAGCGCCCAACGGGACCACATTGGGTCCAAAACCGTGTATAAAATTAAATGAAATATAGAATGAAATAGGCCGGTGTGTCTGTGTGTGTGTGTGTTGTGTCGGTGTGTGGGTGGGTGGGTTTGAAAGGGCAAGTCAGCAAGTGCTTAGCAACCCCTCTTGTAATCAAGGACTTCCTGTAAAGGCCATCAACCTTCTGGATGCTTCCACAGGCCATTCCCGATATGGGGGTTGCGCAAGTGGTGATTATATTTGAGGAAATGCTTATGATTAGTATACAGGAGTTATATAAGCTAACACACACAATAGACTGCACACCCACACAGACACATACACAAACAAAGAACAATGTAACTATTCCTTCTGACAAATTATAGAGAACGCTGTGGACAATCACAAGAAAGAGGCCAAATGACACATGGACACATGCAATCAGAAGACACTCCATCACACAGGTTCAGCACCTCTAGCTGGACACACACACACACACACACACCTTTCCTCGAGTCACCACTTGAGACTCCATCTGTGTCAATGTCCTATTCTTGCTCGCTGTCCATCCCTCCGGCTCTCTCTACTTCTCTGTCTCTCTTTCTCCCTCTGTCTCTCTCTCTCCTCCACTCTCTTCCGCTGCCTTGTTGACCTTATCTGTTGATTACGCATTAGGGCGCTGACTTGACTACAGGGCCCAATCAACAGGGGCACATCACAATACGGCCAGAAGCCACAGACAATCATTAATCATCTGCCCGCTGATTCTAGACGTGTGCATCAGCGGCTCCGACGGTGACACCAAGATGACTGCCACAGCCGCTGAAATATGCCCCCACCCCAGCCCAGAGTGCACCAGCATCGATCTCGGGATCAATAAAGCATTGGTCAGCAGAGGCAGGGCCTCTCTGCTGTGTGTTGTCTGTCATGTCATGTTTTCGTTTTGCCTTAACCATGTGCTTTTGTTGACATTTTGTGCCATGTGCTTTTGTTTTTGTTTCTGTGTGCCTGTGTCCTTGTCCCTGACCCCCTCACCTAATCATTCTCACCTTTGTTTCCTCCAGTTCCCTGTTGTTCTCATCCTAGCAACTGTACTTCTGTTGATTGGCTGGCTCTGTCCTTCTGTTGATTGTATTGAAGTTGCATGTGTTTAATTGCATGTACGTGAAAGTGAAACTTATACTACAAACAGACACTAGATGGCAGTGTAGCACATTCTCTGGACCAATGCCAAATTACTAGCCTATAACACTCCCACTTAATTTTACAATGGTATTAAGTATTTTATGCTAACAGACATGAACTTAAGGCAGTATTCAACTTCACAAATAATGTCAAGATAAACCCTTAACACACACACTAGCAAGTATCTTGTTATTCCTTAACTGTAAAATTAACCTTTAGGGCTGTGGGAACATCGGGACTAATTTTTCAAAATAAATCTGGGAACATAGGTCTGTGGGAACATAGGGCTGTGGGAACATAGGGCCTAATTTTCAAAATTCAGAACACAAATCAACAGCATTAAACAGTACGCCTTTTAAACTGAATTAAGTAGGACAAAGTCCGATCTCTCTTCTGAGATATTCACACTTCTGTCTAAGTACTGGCTTTGTCAGAATATCAGCCTTCATATCATCTGTTGGACATTATTTCAGCTGTATTTGTCCATTCTGCACATACTCTGCCTCAGCAGATGAGAGTGCAACTGTTGACTGCTTTTTACTGAGTTAACTCACTGCTCCTCCACCCAGCAGAAAAACATTGCCTGTTGTTGAGTGACGAGCATCTTGATCTTCTGCCCAGTCAGCATCTGAGAATCCGATCAACGCTCCACATTCCGATCTTTCATACTTGAGAACAAGATTCAATGTCCCTTTCAGGTATCGAAGAATTCTTTTGACAGCAGTCAAGTGTGCTTCATTTGGATCCGCATTGAACTTTGATACAGCACTCACTGCTTGTGCTATGTCTGGCCTTGTAGCCATTGCAGCATACAGCAGACTTCCTACCATGGACTGGTAAGTGCTTGGGTTCACAGGCTTACTAACACCATACAGCTTGACGTTTGCGTCAGCTGGAGTTGCTGGATTGGCATTGTCCATTTTATACTTTCGAAGTACTGCTTCAATGTAATGCTTCTGATGAAGAAACACACAATTCTTCTCATGATCTTGGACAACAGAGATGCCCAGGATGTAGAACAGCTCTCCCATGTCTTTCATCTTGTAACGCTTCTTCAGTGCAACTTTCAGTTCATTAATGCTTTCTTTTGACTCAGTAATCAGAATCAGATCATCTACATACACAGCTAGTATCTCTAACTCCTGTTGAGATCTCACAAACACACAGGGATCTGATGTACTCTGTTTGAAGCCTAGGTCTTTCATGAATTCTGTGAAAGTCTTGTTCCAGCAACGAGGAGATTGCTTCAGTCCATATATGGACTTCTTGAGCTTGCACACTAGATGTTCCTGTCCTGCTTTGACGTAGCCCTCCGGTTGCTCCATGTAACTTTCCTCTTCTAGATGTCCATTCAGGAATGCAGTTACTACATCCATCTGGTGTACGTGTAGATTATTCTGGACAGCAAAGGCAAGTAAGGTGCGAATTGAGCTGAAACGTACCACAGGTGAAAAGGTTTCATCATAGTCAGCACCATACTTCTGTGAGTAACCCTTGGCAACGAGTCTGCATTTGTATCTTTCCACTCGTCCATCACTATGATGCTTTACTTTGAACACCCATCTTGATCCTATGGCTTTTCTATCTCTTGGCAAGTCAACTAAATCCCAAGTCTCATTTTCCAGCAGCGACTCATATTCCAGGTCAGCCGCTTCCTGCCATTCCTTTGCATTTGGTGTCATTGATGCCTCTTTGAGTGTGATTGGTTCTGTGACATGACAAACATTGGCATAATGATCAACAGTCACAACATCAGCATACTCATCATATCCGTATCTCGTTGGAGCTTATCTGATTCTGCTACTCTCTCTCATAGCTTCACTGACAGTAGCCTCGTCAGCTGGTGCTCCCGTCTCTTCCGGTGTCATGATAGTCTCATTGTCAGAACAAGAAATGTCCACTTCCTGTTTCCAGTTGAAGTCTGATTCGTTAAAGACAACATCTCTCCTTTTGTCTTCGTCCCACAGACGATAGCCTTTGGCATTGTTTGCATATCCAACAAAACGAAGTTTCACAGCTTTCTTGTCCAGTTTTCTTCTTTCTATTTCTGGTACATGTGCACAAGCAACACAGCCAAACACTCTCATGTGACTCAGGTTTGGCTTTTTGCCACACCATCTTTGATAGGGCGTACCTTCCTTCAGAACAGATGTGGGTAGCCTGTTCTGTATGTAAGCTGCAGTTGCCACAGCTTTCGCCCAGTACATCTTTTGCAATTTAGCATGAGCTAACATACTTCTGGCTGCTTCGACTAGTGTCCTATTTTTTCTTTCTGCAACACCATTTTGCTGTGGTGCATATGGTACAGTCATTTCATGGTGAATACCATGATCCTTCAAGTATTCCTGAAATTCTCTGGATGTGTATTCTCCTCCATTGTCTGTTCTCAATCTAATGAGGTTTCTGCCACACTCATTAGTGAATGTTTTCTCAAACTCCTTGAATTTGCTAAGCACCTCACTCTTTTGTTTCATGAAGTATACTTTGCAGCATCTTGAGTAGTCATCAATGAAAGTTACAAAGTACTTCGATCCACTTACAGATTCAGTCTGCATGGGACCACAGACATCACTATGAACTAGCTGTAGCTTGTGCTTGGTACAAATTTCTCCCACTGGTTTGTATGGCTTTCGAGACAGTTTACCCTCAACACATGCTTCACAGAAGGGTAATTCTTTCTATGCACAAAAGTCCACACCTTTAGTCAGTTTTTTTCAGTTCTTTCAATTTGGTCGTATGACCCAGTCTCTGATGCCATAGACTGGCAGCTACTGATGCACTTGATCATCAAATCAAATCAAATCAAATCAAACTTTATTTGTACGGCGCATTTCATACAAGGAAGTAACACAATGCGCCTCACAGTAGGAAAGAAAAGGGGGGGGGGGGGTTTACAAACACTTGTAAAAAAAAAACAAAAAAAAACACAGATTTTCAAGAGATAAATGAATAAAATAAAATAAACGTACTAACCGCACTGGCACCGTAAAGGACTACTCAGCACGGTCATCGTCAAACTAAGCTGTTGGGGGGGGGGGGGGGGGGGGGGGGGGTTACAAACACTTGTAAAGAGACACAGATAAGTAAATAAATAAATAAATGTTACATTAATGTTAAATAAATACATTTTACAAGTTACAAAACACTTATAAAAAGACACAGATTTTGCCAGAGATAAATGAACAGGAAATTACGTACTAACCGCACTGGCACCATAAAGGACTGCTCAAGGACTTGATGCACCGTGACAGACAGATGAGCTTCCTTCGACATCCAGCTGATAAATCCCATCAGCTCTTTGTGTCCCCATTCCACAAAGATCTCCATCCTTTGTATGTAGTAACGAGACTTACTGAACTTCACTGTATTTCCTTTTCTGACAGCAGCTCCCACTGAGAAAAGATTTCCCGACAACTTGGGAACATACAGCACATCATACATGTTGACAGTTTTTATATCGCTGACTTTGAATGTCATTCTCAATTTTACGTTTCCAAGGCCTAGGGCGTCAACCACCCTGCCATCACCAAGTTTGACTGACTGTGGTTTTGGAAATTCCTGGTAATCTTGTAGAATCTCTCTGTGACATGTCATGTGCTTTGATGCACCAGAGTCTATCAACCACTCAACCTGTTGTGGTATCTCATTCTGATTTTTCTCTTTAGCAACAAAGGCGCTCTCAGACGAACTCTCTGCATCTTCACACACCATGCTTTTGGCCTTGTGGGTTTTCTTTTTCTTTTTCCAACTTTTGCAATCCCGTTTCAGGTGACCTTCCTTCCCGCAATTGTAGCATCGATATGAGCTATATTTGTCTGCTCCCACTGCCTTGGGATTAGCCTGCATTTCTCCATATACTTGTGTTGACATGGCTGATGCACCTCCTGATGCACTAGCACCACCATCATTAGCATGCACACGCTTTTGCTCTTCATTTATCAGTGCTTGCTGTACAAACTGCAGTGTTAAATTGTCCATTTTTGTCTCTAGTGCAGTGACAATTGTTGCATAGCTTGGTGGCAGGCTACCTAGCAGTGTTACAATCTGATCTTCTTCGGCAATCTGAGTACCTATTGCTCCTAGCTTATCAGTCAGTTCCTTCATTCGTTTCAAATGTTCAGTAATATTTTCTCCATCTTTCATTTCACATCTGAAATATTTCTTCTTAAGGAACAACTTATTAGCAAGAGTGTCTCTTTCAAAGTGTCCTCTTAGCGTGTCCCATGCTTCTTTTGGAGTCTGACAGCTTGTTATTAGGTACAATTGGGGTGTACTTACATTTAACACTGGCACAGAAAATGCCCTCTCTTTCCGTTTTTGGAATTCTGCTCGAGTCTGTGCACTAGCATCTGCTGCTACGGTATCCGTCTCCATGACCATGCTCCATAGCCCTTTCGCCTTCAGAAAGTGTTCAATCTGAAATGTCCACGTTGCCCAGTTCTGTGGTCCACTCAGCTTCTCAATAAACAGCTTATCTTCCATTGTGAATCCCACAACACTGTTTAAGCAACACAAATTCCGTGTAAAACAGCCTGTGACGATGTGATCGTCCCTACGGTTGAATATGCTCTCTGGCTGCCATGCCACGGAGCCGGGCTCTTTGGTGTGGCGGTCAGAGAGCATGTTTGGCACCCTGTAGACCTGGGTTCGAGTCCGGGTAGGGTGACCGTGCTCTCCCTTTGCTACAAATGGTGTCAGAAGTGGGATGCCCTGCTGTGAGGTTATCGGAGGCGCACCCGTGAACATTGTGTGAGGGACCCCCAGGAATTTTGACCCCGTGTGAAGGACCCCATGGTTGGGTGAAGCACTTGTGAAGCACTTGTGTGTGTGGGGTGCTCTGGATGGGAGAAGCATGATTGGTGTATGCGTGAGGGATGTCTGTGTACGTGAAGCGCATGGGTGCGCTTCCCGAAGGTGAGGGCAGTGTGACGATGTGATCGTCCCTACGGTTGAATATGCTCTCTGGCTGCCACGCCATGGAGCCTTTTTAGCAACGCTCTGGGCCCATAACCTATTGAAGTTGCATGTGTTTGAAGTTGCATGTACGTGAAAGTGAAACTTATACTACAAACAGACACTAGATGGCAGTGTAGCACATTCTCTGGACCAATGTCAAATTACTAGCCTATATTACAACAGATTGGTCTGTGCCTTTATACCCTGATTTTTTTGGTTCCTTGCTAGTTTGTCTTGTCTGCTACGTGTCATAGTTGTCTATGCCTCTGCTTTTGCCTGTTTGTTTTGTGTTCTTGATCGTGCTTTTGGAACCCTGCCTGATTTCTGGAATCTGTTCTCTCTGTGGACTCTCTGTTCTTTGCTTGACCTGCCTGTTTTTGTTCTTTGTATCTTTTATTTTACTGCTGCCTTCTTGTGTCGTGTTTTTGGGTCCTCTCTGAATCGATCTATCGCCGCCTGCCGCCACACCCCTAACCATCACAAAGTCCCTTCGCCCCACTCAGGCGCTCTTTGCACCAGCGCCTCTGGGGGCCAACTAAACACTTTTCAACTAAAGAGTGGATCTGCCGCCTACTTTCAATTATCATCACCAACGCCTCCCGAGCTGCATCCCTCAAGGCACGCTTCACTAAAAGACATTAAGCACTAAGTGGATTTAATGAGCAAACTGGGAAAAATGGACTGAATTTGATCCCCTCTCAGAGTCTCATTATGACATCACCGTTCAGGAATAACGAAATTACTATTTGGATACGTCGACATGGTTTCATTTCCATTCATCCGTTTGCCAGACGCTTAAATCCTTAATTAGGACGCACAATGGAGGAAGAACAATCAAGCTTCAGTAAGTTAGGAGACCTGAGTAAGGGCTAAACACTAATTCCAGTCAATCTGAAATTGCAAAGAAGTGCACAGTAAGTGTGAGAGTATTTTATGGTGATGATGTTTGGTAAACACTTTAGTCCATATAGTTATGGTTATGGTATTTGGCAGATGCTTTTATCCAAAGCCACTTACTAAAGATATTCGCTTCAAGTTTACTCCTGCTAAAAAGAGTGTCTTTCCTCGCTACTGATGGTATGCACTCACTCTGGAGATGAGGTCAATGTCAAAGTCACTATGGAGATAAGACACTGAATTGAAAATTGAGTTATGAGTCTGTAGACAATGACTATCCTTTCATTCTGAGAAGTACTCCTCCTAAAATAACACAATGATTCTGTTTAGATAACAGAGGACTGCATATCATTCCAGGAGAGACAAAATGGGGTCAGTTCACCTTATAATCGCAGCCACCAGCATTCCCCATCTTATTAATTTGATGTTGATGACCATACGTATTCTGTTATTAATATTCATATTACAGAGGAACCAGGGAACCAGTACAGGGTGAGTGACTACAGTGAAAGGTCGAAGAGTCAGTTAGAGGAAGGGCCCAATAGAACTGGATAAACATAACAACATTAACAAAATATGATGACAAATACTGAATACTGACAAAGAGCATAAAGACTACTGGGCAGCATTTCTTTTTAAAAAGGACTGAGACAACAACTGTTTAGTTTTTTTCTTATTATATACTGCTGGCAGAATAGACCAGGTTGATAATGACTTTTTTATAGTGAAACCAGTGAGGTTATGAGGCCGAAATGACTTATTTCATTGAAACCAGCAAGGCCTCCCTCTTTATGGGGCATCAACAGACTTTCACGACTGAAATAAACCTTTTTTTCTTCGATACACAGAAGACCAAGTCAGAGAGCTGGAGTTCTGTGAAACAATGGCTAACACCAGCACTCCAAAAGGACACACGTGACATTCATGACATACAGAGAGATGACCTATGCATGAGCAAATTAATCGTACTCCATGGATACCCATAACATTTTACCAATTATTTTTTACTAATTTTAAAAGAATCTTACTTCCAGTAAGCACTTCAGAAGAGCACTTAAATGTGTAACAGTATTAAAATGCTCATACTGAAAAATACATGTTGATGACAGGCACGTGAATAAATGTGTCTCAGCAACTCTTGAGATACATTTCTGATCTTCATTATCAGCAAACTGACAGTTGCACCCAGAAATACACACTGCAGCTTCCAAAGGCAAACAGTCTCTAGATAAGACTTTGCCCTAGACACCAGTGGCACAGTTGGCCATCCACTACTGATGATGAAACTGGCAGGTTGTGAACAGTCTCCGAGTGGCCCTGTCATACGACCCAATTAATCTGCTTCATCTGGGCAACCGCCACAGCGTCTCGGCCACCCTCTGGCGCTGGTGGCCAATCCCACATTAAACTCTAAAATAAATTTGGTTTACACACAAAATGTCAATCAAATTAATAACGAGCTTTACTCAAGGCTAAAGTCGTTTTCAAGCTGTGGACGTGCAAGTGATTACACCGGACTATGACAAAATCCAAACAAGAGGGGATTTTATTATAAATGCGCAATTTTCATTTGATTTTCAAGGTCTTATATAGAACCATGAAAAACCCTGCCACGCAGGGCCGGCGATTGCTATAGGCGAACTAGGCAACTGCCTAGGGCGACAAATTGGTTGGGGGCGCCTTCTAGTGTCGCCCTTAGACCTACTTCCCATTAATCATAGGTAGAATAGCAAGCAAATTAAAACATGTTTATTAATGATCATCCTAGGGCGCCCCTTCAGCCACACGTTTACTTGTCAACCTGATTTAGATTGAATTGATGGTTGTTGTCGATCATTTCCTAATTGGGGGGGGGGCGTTAAATTACGTTATGTTAGTTACGTGAGGGCTCCTGCACTGCACACTGCCAGGGTGGGGTGAGCGTGTCAGCTACGTGACATTCGCAAAAATGAAGCGGTCTAAACCATCTGGAGCACAGGGACGAAAACGAAGAAAGGAAGAAGAGGAAAAGAAAGCCAAGTATAGAGGTAAGTCTTCTCATCTCAGCCATTAAGGTGTCAAACGAAATACATGTAGTATTGTGCATCACCTAATATTGGACGTTCCATTGCTGTCACTTAGGCTAGCTATATTGCTAGCTAGCGACTGTTACTTTGATAATTTGCTACGTAGGCTATTACTAGCAAACGTAACTTCACTGATAACCTACATGGGTGTAAATGTCAAAAGACCAGTATCTGGATAACGTTTGCTAGTTATGAAAAGTACAGTTGCTGTCTACATTCATTATAAATGGCATAAGTTCTGTTTAGTGAATTCACAACTAGCAGGTGCATATACATACAGTAACCATTTTGGGGATAGTGGTGGTGTTCACCCTTCTGTACAGTTCCTCCCCAGGAATATACTAAAATGTATATGTGTGTTTTGTTTTGTTTTAATTTTTGTTTTAAATTGGCTAGATGCACTCAGGCAATTTTTGCAGAGGCCGGCACCTGCTGGAGAAAGGACGCCTGATTCGCCTCCCTCTGAACTTTGTAAGTAGCCTACACAACTAGTACTATTGTTGCTGTTTTTGTTATTGTTATTATTATTGTTACTACTACTACTACTACTACTACTATTTAGCCTTGTAGCAGTGGTGGCAGTAATTGTAATGTATCTACTACAAGTTACATGGTCAGATAAAATGTATTTGTACAATGCAACTATGTGGGAGGATGATAGAAATGACCAAATGCAATTGTGTAACGAACAGCATGGATGAACTCTGTGTTTAAATACAGCTGCAGGAGAAGGGTCATCCAGTAGTACTCAAGGGGCCAGTAACACACAGGCCAGGAACACACAGCCTGCATCAGGTGAGTCTATTTAATAGTATTTATTCAAGCCACATCCATACTTTAAAGTACAATAGAAACATGTTAGCATGTTTATATACAATAGCCTGTTTTCTTAAAGAAGTTCAACCACATTCATGATCATTTCACTTATTTTATTAAACACCGCTTGTCTGGCTATACAATATTCTTGAATACAGGTGAAGGTGAAGGGACATCCAGGACCACATCAAGCACTCAGGGCACCAGTGAAACTACACTGCCGCCTGCAGACACCTCACCCTCCATAATTCCTGATATCCAGGGAGAACCTATAGATGCTGCTGACTGGCCAGCCCTCTGTGATCCGGTAAGGACAGAGTTAGTTCGCAGAGGACCATACCAGACCAGTCCAGACTTTACATTTCCAAAAAGAGATGATGGGAGAAGCTGCCACCAAAACCACTTCTACAGGAAATTAGTAAATGAGGAGAAAATCAAGAGACGCTGGCTTGTATATTCAAGGAAAAACAATACTCTGTATTGCTTCTGCTGCAAGCTCTTTTCACAGAAAAATTACCATCTCATTAGTAGTGGCCTAAATTACTGGAAGAATTGTAGTGAGGTATTTGAGATATTTTGTAGTGGTACGTACAGTATTCATAAAAGCACTTTTGTTTGTAGAGGGTATAGTTAGGGTATAGAGGGTCATAATTTGCTTAAATGTCCTTACAGGTGCTTAAGAGTGTTTTGCACAGTTTATGGTTTTGCACAGTTCATAGAGTTAATTTAATCCTAACTTTGAGTGTGTAATAAATTATTTAAAATAATAAAAAAGAAAATGTTCTGAAACTATTCTGGTGTTTGTTGTCCATGCACCATTTATTGTTGAACTACAATGTAGAATAGTAGAATTATAAGTGGGTGAAAAAACTGCTATGCAAAGTAAAGCAGTTAATATATGTCTCTTGTATTGTGTGTGGGGGGGGGGCGCAAAACTCAATCTCGCCTAGGGCAACCAAAGGGCTAGAGCCGGCCCTGCTGCCACGGGTATAAAGGAGGTGTATTATTTAATAATATATGGACATAATCAAACAGAGAAGCCAGTGTGTAATCGAATTGGTTTCACACACGATCACAGCACCTAAACCTACTAATAGAAACCTTAAAGCTGCGGGGTGGACATTGTCATTGGCAGCGATGCCTGGTTTCATGTCAAATATAGAAGACCAAATAAGCCAAACCCTGAGAGACTCATGGCACAGTAGTTCATTACTGTTTGATCAGCCTTTGACTGTTAAATGTACTGCTGGCAAAGCGGTGTTCAGGTGCTGATTCCAATGCTGAATGAAAACCTATGCATCCCAGAGACAGTCTCCAGGCACTGTGACAAAGTAGGACACTCTGAACCGAGCAACCAAGGCCTCCTATTCCAATCACTTCATGTCAGACAAATAACGAGTTTTTCTAAACTTTCCTTTCCACACCTCCTCCTGCAACACATCACATTGTGTGAGCTCCTCATGCTTCAGAAACTTCCTGTCATCCACCCCCAAAGTCTCAAAGTGGCAGTGGCCATCAGCTTGTATGGTCTCCTTTTACTGTTGACTCATGTTAGAATGATCCCTGTGGACCAGAGACACACCGGAGGCGGTGTATGGCCACTGCAGAACAGCTGTCATTGTTGGCTCTGTGGTTACCATGGCACTGGTCCACTGAAACAGACCTATCTGGTCTTCTGCTGAATATTTTCATTTGCCCTTCTGCCACTACTTCTCACCACTACAGTACTATTAAATCACTATTCAAACTTTCAACACACCCGTAATTCTACAAATTTCCCTTTAGGGGTCAATAAATGAATCTATCCATCTATCAATGCACTAGCTGATAGACAGTTTGGTTTAAAGCCTGTGTCAATTTTAAACTTCTATTTGCTGCATTTTTGTATGTTTGCTTGCTTGTGTTTGGCACGCCACTGGGAAAAAACCCTGTCTGCCTGTGATGGGGCTTATCTGTCCTCTCCTGAGTATTTATTTGATCCTGTTTCTGAAACACCACACCAGGAGATTTACCTGCACTGTTGTTTATTACACAACAGATGGCTTTGACTCAAGCTCACATTTCACATTTCAGTCGTTTGCTGTTGAAACCTTTTGCATGCATGCGCATGACTACACATCCGCTATATCAACACGATCCGCTATATCAAACCTGATGACTTACAAACCAATGAATCTCATCAGTTATCTAACAGAGCGTTTAAAAACTCATTACAATACCTGTGAATGTGATAGAGTAGAACAAGCAGTCAGGAGGATAAATGCCTCACCTATACCCTTTCATCTACAGCCCCCATGTTCACTGAGGGCTGGCGACTGGCATGCCCAGATAAGATGCCTGCCTTTCATGGACCTCATGGATGGCAAAACTTAGATGGATCGCTCAGCAATTCAATTACACTTTCCTGACTGGGTTTCTTGTGTGAGATGATTTATGCCTGGCCCCGGTGGCGACAGGCTCTAAGGAGCTCCCTGGAAGTTTTCTTTAATTTACTTCTCACTCTGGCGTTTGGCTGGTGGATGAAGGCTGGATTGGGATGAGATGGACGTCTTTCAGTGGCCCAGCCTGGGAGTGTGCGGTGGGTGGTGCAGCAGCAGCGGACACACAGCTACAGGTTTTTTTCCGTAGTAAAAAAGAGTCCAAGAATTATATATACACAGCAGTGTGGCCAGTGATTAATCTCACTCAGAGAATTATCGGATAATTCTACACAGGATCTCTTGCTGTTACTTGGTGCTTGGCTCAATTTAAGGCATTTACAAAAATGTAAATGTAAATATCCCTGTCTTGCTCCATACATATATATAAAACATCTTTGGTCTTCCAACAGTTTAAGATTCATAGCTTGGAGGGGGAAGGAGTGGAGGACAGTTAGAGTGTTGTCCCTTAAAGTTGCAGTGTGCTAAAAAAAACTGTGGTGTTCATGCACAGTCCTGGCTCTGGAAACAGGAAACAAACAAAGTGGCTAGGATCATGGCACACACTTGGCCGTTGAGCTGAAATACCAACACCTCAATCTGCAATGAAAACGTATGTCATGCCATGGAATTCTGCTTTGAGTGAGTGGAATGTAATACGTCTATAATAAAAGACTTAGCCGTGTACATAGGCCTTCAAAGATATTGTCAAAGTGGAATTTGGTGCTTTCTTGGTTATGATTCCACCCAGACTGGGAGACAGTGCGGTCAAACCTTTGCCTGACTACCAAAAACCTTCCTCATGTACTTACTCATTTCAAGACTATCCATCGCATGTATTATACACCTTATAAACGTTATCTCATTTCTATCTCAACTTTCATGTTGCAGCATTTGTAACACTGATATTATTGGTACTTTTCTCCATGTGTTTTGGGACTGTCCAGTTATTCTAAACTTATGTCAGTTGTGTGTTATGTGATGTTACATGAAAAAAGTGTGTTAATGGCAGGGTTCACAGTTGCAAGCAAAAAACAACTACAAATAAAAAACATTAAAAAGATGAATGTCCCTAGCTGCAAACTTAAACTTATTCTTGAATAGTCTCATTCCATTATATAGTCTGTCTAGAGTGTACTACTGAGTGTACTAAGATTAATTAGGCAAATATATCCACACACACACATCAAACACACACACACACACACACCAAATACACACACACACAAACCAAATACACACACACGCACACACACACACACACACACACACACCAAATACACACAAACACATCAAATACACACACACACCAGATACACACACACACCAGATACACAAACACATCAGATACACAAACGCCAGATAAACACACACCAAATACACACACACATCAAATACACACTGCATACTGCACACAGACCAACACATGATGCACATTAATAATTGAACTGCAGTTTGAGTTATTTTATGTTTACTAGTTTATGTATGTTGTTCATTTGCCAAACATACCATCATGCAGTGAATGCATAAACGGCTAATAAATGTATCAAGCACCGCCAGCTAAGCTATAGTTTGTTTGCTTTTTAGAATGAATTAATGACTGCGTGCCATGTTAAACCCAACCCAATCTCGGCCCGTTGGTAAGCTCCTCTCTGCGTCTCTGGCTCAGGCTCAGCCCGTTGGCAGCAGTGCCAGCCTTGCTCACCCTCGCTACTTTATCTCTCAGGAGCACCACTCAGCCATTCATCTTTAAAATTACACTGACCCTATACGCTGCCTCTCTGGGCTGTCTGACGACAGACACAGCCCAGAACTTTATAACTGCAATATACAGTCTAATCTTATTTCAACAGTCCACCCCAAAGCTGTACTCATCGTGACTCAGACCATTGTGATCTTAGTCATAGCCCACATAAGAGCAAGCTCTAGAATAGGACTGGCCCTGAACTGCATGGCAAAACACAACATGACGCTATTTATTCATCCTTTGTTGATTTAATTATTTCTTGAACCAGGCCACATCGCCATGCTCGTTTGTACGTCACTGTATATGCGCTGGAGTCAGCCAGGGAGTTAATGTTAATCAGCGGTCCTTGGGTGAGGTGAAAATGATGTTTGAAAATGTGAAAAGATCAATTAATCACTTAAGCCACCTTACAAGCTTGCCAGCACAACCGTATTCCCGGAGGCACGCAGAATAAAGAGCAGCAGCTTCTATACTGAATACGCCATTGCAAGATGGGTCAAATATGGCAGACACCTCTGATCCTCTGTAATCCCATGGAACATCCCAGACCTAGATGGCTCATCTGAGAAGACAGATTTTACTGCACTGTTTACAATGCCGATCAGCCTTCCGGCTCTTTTTGACATTTTAAAATCCTTTCTTCATCTGTCACCAACATCCACTCCCACTGCCAATAAGGTTATAACTCATCAAACTGCTTAGACACATGACACCATCATATGACATCGGTCACAAACATGAAGGAGTGTTCATTATGTCTTTTTAATTATGTAATTTTTAATGCAAAGTTGACATTGTTTGGGATGTCTTTGTTATGACAACTTGACATGAACTAAGACATCATAACCTGTCAAACTTTTTTTTTAAGTTAACCTAAATTGTGATAAATTAGAAGCCTAATATATCAGTGGAAAAATAACCAGACTTGTGTCAGGTGTCTAATATCTTAATTTTCTATTATTTTACGGGCCTCATTCATGCCTCTATGCATTTCGTTTACATTACATGAATGCAGAACTGGCTAATAAACTGTTGAATCTTGATTATTCCTGTGTCTTTGTTAAAGAAGTCACTGGCCAAATGTACTCATCATCTGATTGGCTGGAATGTTGAAAGTGCCACTTGATGTCCAGTCTCTGAGTTGATTGCTTGTGAATAATGTAATTTATGATATGAAAAAATACTTCCTGATTACCGATGTCAATGTCAATATGTCAGTTTCAAAACGTGTGGGCAGCATATATTAGGTTAAGTCAACTGTCACTTCTGTTCGAGCTATAGGCTATGACATTGTTTTGAGATTCACGCACGAAGCATACATGTCATCAGTAGGGGACATGACAATTCATGAGAGTAAACACAAGTGTGAAGGAAATAAGGCCACTGCCCATTATAGCATTACTTAGTTATCTGTCCGACAACTTAAATCGGTTCAAATCTCGTCCTATAGCCTAGACATAGATAATAACAGTGTAATTGTAAAGTTATGAACAGCGAGCTCAGGCTAGCCGTCCGCTCTCCTCCATCTTTTCTCTTCTTCTCCTCTCATCCACCCTCCAGCCTCGTTACCACAGGTTGTGGTTCAAAGGTCACATCATCATAACAACCAATAAAGTTACAGAAACGAAGGATTTAAATGAAAATAAAATACAGGCCATTGGAAACTAAAATACATGTTGGCATAGTATATTGAAAACATTTTTAAACATTTGTAAATATTTTTTAAATGAAGAAAATAAAAGGAGAATATAGCACTGGGTTATGTCTTCTGGCTCAGTGCAGATCTATGTGAGAGCAGTCATCAATCAGTGACTCGTTCCACCCTGTCGTGCTCTTGTTTACCCCCTGGCCACATGCCACTACATCCATCCATTTGCCCTGGTTTTTCTTCTGGTTCTCTTTTCTTCTCCCTTCCTGCCTTCAGTAATCTCAGTTCTTCTTATTTCCCTCCTCCGTCCCACTGACAGCTTCCATCGCTCTTTGTTTCTTCATCTAGACACCTAAGCATCCTATTTTCTTTTTTCTCTCTTTCCCTTTTTTCTTTTTCTTTCATTCCCCATCCGTGCACTATGCCTATATTTGCTCCCAATGGACGTGGACGCTCGTTGCCTGAATAAAAATGACATTATGTTTGATTCTCTCTGGGCAAATGGGAGTATACAAAATATACAGAGTATGCATTTGCCCATTTCCACTTTCAAAATTCAGGACGGCTTCTGGTCAGGGATTCTTCCTCAGTATCAAATATCAAAATGAAAAACAGCACTCTGAGGGAAGGGAGAATTCCCTCTGCATTCGTGCGATAATCATCACGACAGTAGAAAGAACCATGGACTACTAAACTAACTCAGACAGATATAGTGTGGTGTCCATACTCAATACCACTCTCCTCTCCAATCTGCAGCTCTATGGCAATAGGTCAATATGTTTTTATGGAACAAACAACACATCCTGATGATGGCTAATCCTTAGCTTTCATTTAGTTTCTTTGCATCCCCCATGATACACAAGCACAAACACATGCCCACACACACACACACACACACACACACACACACAGAAAGAGAGAGAGAAACACACACTCAACTATTCCGTTGTTCAGTGTCAATTCAATTGACACACTGATGTCTGGGGCTGTTCATTTGTCCATATGTAATGAATAGAGAAAGTTAATCTCAAAGATAACTCACTGTAATCAATCCTCCGGGCCTCAGGGCATTCAAGCGTTCAGTACACCCAGAGACTGCTCTGAATCTGACTCTCAACACATTGGAGCCTCATTGAGACATCAATGGAGGGCATTAAGTGAAATTGAAGGCAATGTGCTAGTCATGCCGTATAACCAGCCAACAAAGGGCCGGTATTTTGTGTGGAGCCCATTAATGAGTGAAACGAGGAGGCAATCCATTTCAGTCGATCAATTAAAAGCTGGACATTGAAGAGCAAGTCCAGCCTTAATGGGGCTCATCACACCGCGGCCCTGCGTTTGTGGCTGTGGTATTGAGCGAATTGGCTGCTTTGTTTCCTTTAGGTGATTTTATAACAGGTGAGTTCGGAACACCCTGATGGCATTTACTCCTGTGCAGTGGTATTGCTCACTCTGACGTTGAATCTCCAGTCATCTCTACCGCACCATTAAATAATTCTTTTGACATCTCTTTTCATATCATCAGAACCCATCAGAGGTTTTAAGTGACATTTTCATTTAATTTCAGTTGATAGATTAAGTGCAAAACAAAATTTGTACTGTTTTTAATGTTTTTTTCTTGAATGTATTTGAATGCACTGAAAAGATGTGCTTGTGAAATGTTTCAGCACATTTTGTCACTTGCATGCGCATATCTGCAGAGTACACAAGTTACAACAACATTCAACTTAAAACTGACGGTGTCTAATATTCCTTTCGACTTGGATTTGAAGCTTGCTGGCACGCATTTAATGAAACACCAACAAATAATGAATTCATTTATATAGGTGCAAAAACAATGGGCTTAACATGCATTACAAGACAGATGCAGTGCCAGATGTTTATTCATTCACACGTATCAGTCAGAAGTGATGAAGCAGCGTTAATTAGAAAAGTTACGGGCCTTGGCTTAGGCTATATTGGGAGGAAGGTGGAGGCATTCTTTATTTACACAGTTCTAAACAACTTTTCTATGGTGGAAGTCCAGATTCTGGTTTTTGATTGGGTGTGAGTGTGGAATCTGTGGTTTGTTTTTTAGTCTGTGTTCACCCATCATCAGCTGCTGTTTTGGCCAAAAAGTTCGAAGTGTCTGATCCCTCCCCACAATCCCTTGCTGTGATTATCAGCCGGCCCAAACTCTATCCCTGTGGTGAAATATGATTAAATGAATCTAGAGTTTGTGGTTCATTGATCAGCATAATTGCATCGCAAACTAACATTCCCCTTTAAAAAAAAAAACAATTTGTTTAGTCTTGTTTGTTTATTTGTTTACTTCGGGAGTTATACTGATGACAGACAAAACTAGCCACCGTTTACTGCCTCACTAACTTGAGTGAACAAAACAGCATTTGAAACATTGCTAAGTTGACTAAACAATGAACTTGTCACTCCTTTATGTCAGTGCAGGTTAAAGGGCCATTTAGATTTTCCTCAATCACTCTCTGAGGGGGACAGAGAACATTCTAGTTTCCTAATTAATAGGGCAGCAGCCCTCCTCGCCTTTGACTCTGGTGGGGACGGGGGACGGGGGACGGGGACGGGGGGTGATCTTGACACCCCTGGTTTGCCATCTCCATTGTCTCCAACGGTCTGGTTTTGCAGGTTAAGCAGGGGTAGGCATACCAGCGGGATCCAGACTTATGTTAAATTCAGCCGGGGCAGCAGGAGCTCAGCGGGAGAGATTCTCGGTCTGTTTGCCCAGGGATATCTGCTCCGAACAGGCCGCCGTGTGCTCAGCGTAGTGTGGTGGAGGCAGGAATGCCAAGACTGCTCACCTGTTTTACCTCTGGTAGTGTCATTCTGTGTCATTCTTTTCCTGTATCTCTCTCTCACACACATTCACTCTCTTGCTTGATCTGTCTTACTTTCAGTGTGTTCTTAATTGTAATGAACATGGTAAGTTTTTTGGGAGGTACCAATTAATATTAACAGAAAGAGCAACAGCTATTTAAATCCTGAAACTACCATAACATTCAGGGCATGACTTGTTCTTGAGCTGGCTCTTTGGTCAGTCAGTACGCTCTGGCCTTAGCTCCTTGTTCTCTTGCATACACAATTAGATGATCTTTCATTCAACCCACAGTGTCATGCACAAATCCAAATGTACATTCCCCTTGTGTCCTCCTTAAGAAAAAAAACATTCTTATTCAATTACTGAGATAGTCTAAGTAAATAGAAATGATGTAATAATGTCAACACCCCCATATACTCACACACATACTGTCAGGGACTCAATAGCAAGACTCAGAGACAGAGGTAAAGATTAATTCAAAACGTTTATTATCAGAGTTCGGTACACAAGAAGACAGTCCAAAGGCAGGCAAACAAATCCAACAAGGAGAAGGCGAAGACAGGGATTGGCGTGGCTCAGGCCGGAGTTCTTTAATACTTTAATACTTTATTAATCCTGAGGGAAATTTAGGTCATCCAGTAGCTTGTACACTTATGCACTTATACACCTCACCGACATACATACATACATAAATCACATATACATAGGGAGAACATACTCACACTGAGTGGGGGTGTCTACAGATACAAGAATGTGTCTGACCCTATGGTACAGAATGCCATGATTGTGACAGTGTCGATGTCCAGGAGGGAAGTGTTCTTGTGCTACTGGTGTGGATAGTGCAAAAAGATAGTGTTCTTGTGCTTGTGTGGATAGTGCAAAGATAGAGTTATTGTGCTTGTGTGTGTGTGGATAATGCAAAGAGCAAAGAGATAGTGCAGAATATATAAGTGGTTAAGTCTGTGCAAGGGGCTAGTATAGCCAGTAAAGGGATAGACAGTAGGTTGGTATATAATGAGATGAGATGAGGGCGTGAGGTGTCTGAAATGAGAGGAGAGATGAGTAAACAAACACAACACAGATCAGAAGAATAAACGATAAAAAGAAGGAGAACTTAACTAGTAAGCAGAACGGGGCATAACACATACAGGAGCACTTAGACTAACATTGCTGGAAAGCGTATAACGACAATCACATTAATGTCAAACCCATTTACAGGCAAATAAACACACTGTTACACACACACTCTCTCTCTCTCTCTCTCACGCACTCACTCATACAGTGTAAGGCCATCTTACACACACAACAGACTGCACACTCACACACACACACACACACACACACACACACACACACACACACACACACACACACACACACACACACACACACACACACACACACACACACACACACACACACACACACACACACATACACACACACACATACACACACACACACACACACACACACACACACACACACACACACACACACACACACACACACACACACACACACACATACACACACACAGACACACGCACACACACACACAGATACACACATAGTATAAGGCCGTCTTCTTATGACGTCCCTGTAAATTGTTTTTCCATACTGACAGAGGGCCCTAAGGGCAAATGAAACTTACCACCACAGCCTTACCACAAAGGTCAGATATGACGGCAAAACCGAGCTGAATAAACATCACAGAGATGGACCGAGGTCAGGGGTCAACGTATAAACACATGAAACAACAGAGCTGGTTTAAACTGGATCCTATGGAGGAACTCCAGAACTGTCAGGTCACTTCAAACCGAGGGAACTTACAGTAAGACCGGATTCCATCATATCACCCAGAGTTGTAATATCACTTCAAATGTGCTTGTGTGTGTGTGTGTGTGTGTCTGTGTGTGAGTGTGTGCCTGTGTGTGTGTGTGTGTGTGTGTGTGTGTGTACATGTGTGTGTGCGCATGTGTATATGTGTGGTGTGCATGTGCGTGCATGTTTCGTAAAACTAAATGGAGCTGTCAATCAGATCTGTCAATCAACAACAGGAGACAAACCACCCCAAAAAATGTAACTGCACAAATGCGAGGTGACAAACCTGAGAAGTGAAGTGACAAGCTGAGGCGAAGCAGAGCCGACTCTTCTGCTCTGCTCCAAGTAACATAACTGACACGTTCATTTGAAGACAGAAATTGGGAGTAGTTGTAGCCAAGTGTTAGAAAGAAACATGGAAGAAAAAGCGTTTCAGCTGCAGTTTCTACTACACATCTGTGTAGCCAGACAATGTAATCACATTGCCATACATACTGTACACTACAATCTGAATACAAATGAGCTTGTCAGCGTGAGGGAGCAATTCTGAGTCTACCAGGTGAACTGTGAACCAGTCTACTGTGAAGAAGGAGTGCACCAAATGTATGTCAACTGTTCCATTCATGGGAGACTAGATGGTTGAGGAAAAGTAATACAACGTAGTGATGTATTCCATGTGTCCTTGCAGATGACCTTGATGCACAGCAGATGACCTTGATGCACAGCAGATGACCTTGATGATCAGCAGATGACCTTGATGTCTTGATGCACAGCAGATGACCTTGATGCCTTGATGCACAGCAGATGACCTTGATGCCTTGATGCAGAGGCAAAAATGGAGTTCACTAGTCAAAGATGTACATCACTGATCAACTGCAGCTCCTGAGGATCAGGCCATGTTTATTTTTCCCTTCTGAGACACACGCGAGAAACACACACACAGTTTTGACCACTTCACCACAGTTATTCAGGCAGTCAGTCAGTCACCCATTTCTCCCAAATCAAACCGATTCCTGACTGAGTTGGAGCCCGACCCAGTATCTGCAGGCAGTATATGGCTGTGTTTGGTCGCTTGGCAGCTGTTTGGCAGCACAGTCAGCTATTTTCAGTCGTCCATCACTGAAGGACACCAACTCCCACTGGTCTAGTTCTTCTGACACAGATTTAGCCTAGCTGCTGAACAAGTGCCATATAAATGAATACTTTAGCAAACACTCACCATCACTGGCAATATCGTTCCATTCCTTTTACTAACCAACAGGACACAAAACACACCAAACCTTTCCAGAGTCTCTGGCTCATGAGTCATGACAAACACAACACACCGTACTGCACTGGACATTTTAGTATCAGTACAATCCCATAGCATCCATGTTGCAAGCTATGGCAGGTAAGCTACACAGAACACAATGAATAAATGTATAAACATGTTTATCTTCTTGTGATTACACAGTGCTTGTAGCTGTGCTGTCTGCGTGTTTGAGAGGGAGAGGGAGAGGGAGAGGGAAGAGATGAACATGTGAGCTGAATTATAATTCAATAATAACACAGTAATACAAGAGATAGGGGTTCTACAAATCAGAACTTTACGTGGGGCTCTGGTTAATGTGAGGAGATACTACTTATCATAACTGATAAATGATCGCCTTGACTAATGTATCAGACTCTTCATATCTGTTATTGAAGGCCTTACGGCTAGTAAATGTGGCCATGGCAACACATTGTGGTTTCCATAGTGGCTGTTCTGGACATGGTATAGCGTCACTCCTCTGATTTCTGAATTCAGCTCACATGTCCTTTCTCCTTCCCTTTGACTCTCCCTCTCAAACAGCGTACATTAACCATTATCACATGACAGCATGGAGTAACATGACTGATGGTTGGGGGCCCTCCCTAAGCAGGAGTTACCACTACCTGCCAAACTCACATGCGAGGAGACGCTTCTTATCGTAGCTGATAAATGATTACCTTGAGTTGCAGACTCATGCAGTGTCTGTTGTTGAAGGCCTTACTACTTCCAAATGTGGAAGCCATGACATTGTTTGGCACATTTTACCCATAGACCATAAAAAGAGGTTGAACCTCCATCCTTTACATTTGGGTTTGACTCTAGTGTCACGTTGATCAGTGCATCATGTCATGCTGCATACCAATGGGGTGGTTAGTAGACACAGGTTGTAGCAGCAGTCACAATGTGAGGTGGTCATCATATATTTCTGACAGTGTCAGGACACTAACTAATGGAAGTAGGCCTCAGTGGAGAAGTCAGTTATGTCAGGGAGGAAACGCTTCCTATATGGGACTATTTTGAATTGAATTGGGAAAGTGAATGCATAGTAGACTCAGGTAACAGCATCTGTGGTGCAGATGTCCACCTGGAACTTTACCTGGCGCAACACAACCCTGCAGCATGGAATCCATTCTGATCTCTGCACCATCCTATTAGAGACCCAAACATTCACAATATTTAATATATCAAATAAATATGTAATGTATAATTCAAGCTCCACTGCTTGAGACATTTTAAGACATACCCGAGGAGCAGTATGCCATTGAGATATTGGCTCTAATAACAGTATGGGCTCTAGTGAGTATTCATAAAGACTTTAGGAGTTTGATGCTAGAGGAGCAGTATGCCATTGAGATATTGGCTCTAATAACAGTATGGGCTCTAGTGAGTATTCATAAAGACTTTAGGAGTTTGAGGCCACAGGCAGGAAAGGCAGTCTTTCATTGTAAGATTTGATTATTTGAGCGTGTAAAACCAGGGTTGGGTTACTGTTGGTGCACATCCTGAGCTAGTAACAGTAAATGTGCTTCAGTAGGGCTAATTCTCTGACCAAAGTTTATTTCTTCTTCAAAATTCACTCATGATCAATGATAAACCTCTGCCATTGGGTTCAGTGCTAGCAAGTTAGCTAGCTGGCATCTGAGTGATCTAAAATAGAAAGAAAATGTGTTAATAAGAAAACATACTGCTAAGTTTATTAACTCAAAACCACAGCAAAATGAGAGCCTAAATCTTGTTTTGGCTGGGGCAGTAAAACATTAAATGACCATAAGGTAGGTTAAGTTGTATAACAAGATAATGTCTTGAAATTTATTTTCAAATGATGGCTTATTTCTCAGTGCAGTCTTTGTTAGACTGTCCCGTGCTTCAGGTGCTCTCATTCACTTCTGTTGATGTCAATAGATGTTTTTTTTTTTTTACATTTCCCAAAAATGAGCTGTTGTCACTTACTGTAGGTAATGTATGTGTGGCACACTCTGTGCTGACACAACTTTCTTGAGTGTGTGTACTATGAATGGGAATCCAGCAGGCACCCCTGGTGAAAACCCTTGTCATATTGTTTTCCTAAAGCAAATAGTTTAAATACTGAATCGTGTTCTTCAAGGGCGTAACCATGGTATAGACATTTGGGGGGGGGGGGGGGGGGGGGGGGGATAGAGGAATAGTGTAATTTCTCTGAGACAGTGACTGCCCCTCCACTTTGTTTTGGTGAGTTGAAAAAAAAAATGCGTATGCTTGGCTGCTGGTCCAGTTTTCTCCGCTTTTTAAGTAACCTTAATTCCTCCTCTCCTCTCCACCAAGTTAACTAACGTAACTTTCTTTGCTCTCCACTGACTGACGAAAACGTTTTTGGTAACCATGACAACGCAGAACGACGCAAAGTGGATTCAAACGAAATCACACAAGTGTACAATTAGCACACGTATCAACAACCTTTTGCGAAACCAAAACCAAATCGCAGACTGCCTCTTTAACAGACTTTCAGTCTGAAACAAGTTAGCTTAGTCTAGAAATCTTGATATCTTTAATGATAAGATGATTATTAACTACGAGCTAATCCTTGGCAACTTTTGTCCTTCACTAAAATTACTAAAACCGAAACTAAGTCCATGAAATGAAAACTAAATATAAAACTAATTAAACCGCGGGCGAAACTAACTGGAATCTCAAATTGAATACCAACATATATCAAAATACAAACACATTTGAAAATGGAAACTATTATCACCTTGTTCTGAGCTACTGCACTGCCAGTTGTAATGTACACGGCTAGCAATTTTCAATCTCCCCAAGTACCATATATGACAACAGAAATTACAGACGACATAAATGACACCATGACTGATCCCCCATCCAATCTCCACACACACACAGTTGTCT
>NC_045158.1:3998369-4003369 GCF_900700415.2 Clupea harengus | reverse complement strand
AGATCCGGGGGGGGGACAGGGGGGACCTGTCTCCCCCTACCATAAAGTTGTCCCCCCAACAGTCGTTGTAAACATAAATAAATCATTTTGAAAAATATAGTAATTAGGGTGACCAGACGTCCTCTTTTAACCGGACATGTCCTCTTTTCGAGACCTAAAAAATGCGTCCAGCAGGGATTCCAAAATCGTCCGGGATTTTGCCTCGTCGGATATTTGTGCTTCTCTGGGTCTTTCACAAACTAGTTATTACGCCCCTGCATGTGTTAAAGATGGCAAAACTTCACCGCGGGGTCATCTGCATGTGAAAAAGATGTCAAAACTTCGTCGCGGGGGAGGGGGCGGGGTAGTGTATAGCTCTGAAATGTTACCATGTATTGTCCCCCCCTACAACGAAATGGGATCTCCGCCCCTGACTAAGGCCTACCTAGATTTTTCCAGACCTACCCATGAGACACTTTCTGTATTAAGGCCCCGTCACCCCATGACATTCTGGTCAACGTTCTCTGAACTTTCTAATCGTTCAATTTCGAGCGTTCTAGGGCGATGTGGACACATCTGGCGTGTTACTAACGAAATAATTGCGTAGGACTGACACATGACTAGCGTGGGACTGACGCATGAGGAGTGTGTAACACCGACCAAGTGACGTGTCACTGGTCCGCGACAAACGTGTGCTGACGTGTCACTCCTGCGCGACAAACGATAAGTCAACCTTAGAAGAGTGTGTTAAGAGTGTAATTTACGTGTGAATAATGACAGAAAAGCGTTTTGCTGGCGTGTGGGTTTTATGGTCAAACGGGTATAAAACGCTGAAAAATCATAGTGGATTCAGTTGATCTGAACAGTGAACATCATGCCGCCAAGACCACGAAAAGGTGTGAGGGGGGCTTCTGCTACTAGCGCTGCTGCAAGTAAGAAGATGATAAATGCTGCTGAAAGTAAGAAGAATACAAAGCCTCTTTCACTAGCAATGTCTTTGGACGAAGATTTACTGTTATTATTACTGTGATTTACGAAATAACGGGCGTTATTCCTGGAGTTTTATGTTATTAAAATAAATGATTTAAATTTGACACTGAATTTGTGTTTCTCAATGTTTATTATTAGAAAACATCAACACATCCACACACATTGTCCCTGTCACAAGAGTCTTCATATCATATCCATCTGCCATGGAACAGCACCAGCTATAACAGTGCTCAGCTATGTTCAAGTTCAGTAGGCTACATCTACTTCATGCTGGGCTCAAGCAAGGATATACCCTCCACTCCGCTTTTCGCTAGATTATGCAATGACCTTGCATGACATGATAGCATTGAATATGTAGATGTATAGTGCACATAATAACGTTTGCAATGATGTAAGTTGCGTTTGTTGATCACGTATGGTTAATAACATATTAATTGTAGAAGGGACATGATAAAATCAAGATCTTCCCTTGGCGAAAAAACTTTTGCCGATATCTTCCTACGAGAGATGGGTTAGGTGCTCAAATTTCCCTGGATCAAAGAGGACGTTAGCAGGCATGTCCAAACTAAAAATCACGTCTCAAGATTGCTGCGCACATAAGTTATTTCGGGTGCATCAACTGTACTCAGTCTACCCTACCCAACGACTGACTATGATAGCCAAACGCGTGCAAAGTTAATAAAACGTTCCACGAAAGTTCTCCAGCGTTTAAATGAAACGTTGAAGAACGCTGATCTCCATGGGAACTTTTGTGCATGTTCAAAACATTTTTTTTGGACCAGCGTTCTCCTCCGATCACCGACGATTACAGCGTTCACCAGCTTTCACACAAAGCTCTTCTGGCGCAATTCCAGCAACCATGGACGATTACCAACGTTTCCTCTAACATCATAGAACGTTGACCAGAACGTCATGGTGTGACGGGGCCTTTAGCCACTGGCTGTATGTGTTAATTTCCGCTATTTAAAAAAAAAAAAAAAAACTGTCGGAATATTGAAATTTACGTTTCAGTTCATATTTATCCATTTAAGATAAGTAACATGCTGTAGGTATCAGCCATAGGTTTCATTGAACTCTGACTGAGCGTCCTCTTACACACTACCAAGTACTTCCTGGTTATTTAAACAGACAGCAACAAGTTCAAGTGATAGCACCAAGTGATTTGTGAAGCTCTGCAGCACCCCCAGAAAAACTCAATTCTATAAAAAAACAGTAACATCATCAGCAGACAGATCATAAAACTTAGTTCAGATCAAATAAAAGAGAGAGATTAACAGTACAGTGTGAAAATGTGGAAATATATTTAATAATTCATTATATGCCAATGTTAATCAATCTTTGACACAGACACAGACACAGACACAGACACAGACACAGATACAGATACAGATAGAGATACATATACAGATACAGACACAGACACAGACACAGACACAAACACAGACACAGATACAGATACATATACAGATACAGACACAGATACAGACACAGACACAGACACAGACACAGACACAGACACAGACACAGATACAGATAGAGATACAAATACAGATACAGACACAGATACAGACACAGACACAGATACAAATACAGATACAGATACAGACACAGACACAGACACAGACACAGACACAGACACAGACACAGATACAGACACAGACACACACACACACACAGACACACACACAGACACACACACAGACACAGACACAGACACAGACACAGACACAGACACAGACACAGACACAGAAACAGACACAGATAAAGATAAAGATACAGATACAGATAATGATACAGATACAGATAATGACGTCCCTGTCCTGAACACAACTGCTCCTTCTCTGACACTCACACCTCAAGTGCACACCTCCCAGTCATCAGCTATTGCCTTTATATCTAGCCCAGTCTCTTCCAGTGCAGAGAAAGTGGACAGGAGCAGCCCCTATCAGCTCTGGACATGCGGCCGCTTCCATCCCATGTGGGCGTGACAGCCATCATGCCTCCCTTAATGACTGCTGGGCCGTTCTCCAACAGCTCCCAGGCCGGATGGCTGCGTTGCCTGCTAATGCACAGCAAAGTGAGCCGCAATTGGATTGGATCCCCGATGGATGTGCTGTATAAATGTGCATACATACACACGCACATAGTCTCAGACATACGTGCACACGCACACACACACACACACAAACACACACACAGACACAGACACAGACACACACACACACACACACACACACACACACACACACACACACACACACACACACACACACACACACACACACACACACACACACACACACACAAACACATTCACACGGACACACACCAACACACACACACACACACAAACACATTCACACGGACACACACCAACACACACACACACACACAAACACATTCACACGGACACACACCAACACAGACACTGCCTGCTGTGCCCAATGCAGTTAGTGTGGAAAGGGATGCCATTGAAAGCTGGGGCCCGCTGGGGGACACTGCAGGTTTTACTGCGTCTCCATCTGTGTGAGCTGGCAGCAATACATTCAGTCTCTCTCTCTTTCTCTGTTCATCGGTCTCTCTTTCTGTCTGTCTGTCTGTCTTTTATTTTTCTCTCTCATTCTCTGTTATTCCGTCTCTCTCTTTCCTAGGGAGAGACCAACCAACAGCTATCTATCATTCTCTTACTCTCTTTTGGTAACTCTCTCTCCCTCTATATCTATCACCATCTCTCCATCTTTCCAAGTGTCTCTCACTCTCTCCCTCTTTCTCAATCGCTCTCTCTCTTACTCAGGATTTCATTTTTAAAGGCCCACTTTTCAGGCTATCAACATCTTACTGCACCTATTGCCGGATAGTGTGTGTGTGTGTGTGTGTGTGTGTGTGTGTGTGTGTGTGTGTGTGTGTGTGTGTGTGTGTGTGTGTGTGTGTGTGCCTGTGTGTGTGTGTGTAATTGACTGTTGCCAGCTCAATGCACTTTCTTTCCTGGACAGCCACAGTGCGTCTCATCCAACAGACATGATGCCCAATAGTCACAGAGGTGGTCTCCCCACACACACTCTCCTGCATCAGCCTCATAGGCGTAAGTGTGCCTAGGGACACACTATGCTCCTTTTCTCCATCCAACAATTCACAAATCATTATCCACAAAATCAGTGTGAAGGCACCTGACTCATGTACCCTAGGTTATATAGGCAAGCAATCTTTTCCACTGCACACTGCATCCCTTTTATTCTTGCTTTCTTAAAATGTGATGAGAGTTGACGGGAGCTTCCATTATTTGTGCAGGTGTTCGGGAAATTTCCGCTTGCAGGTAGATGTTGAGGTGTGAACTACACCGCAGTACAATTTGCAGGCCTGCGCCTGGAGAGGTTAAATTCCACGTTCCCAATCCCAGCTGATGCACACCGGATGGAGCCTCCGCACATAAAATGATGGCAACAGCCAACCGGGGATAAAGAAGAAAAACACTAAACACTTAGATACAGCAACACACACACACACACACACACACACACACACACACACACACAAAAACACAAAAACCAGATGTGTCATTTCTCTTAA
Organism: Clupea harengus; assembly: GCF_900700415.2. Taxonomy (NCBI): domain Eukaryota; kingdom Metazoa; phylum Chordata; class Actinopteri; order Clupeiformes; family Clupeidae; genus Clupea; species Clupea harengus. The sequence continues at coordinate 3,998,833 of NC_045158.1, read as the reverse complement.
CTTTTAATTACTTTCAAAGATAATGACAAAGTAATTTCCCTAGTGTAGGCCACTGACAAATAAATGATAACTAACTACTCATATTTCCCAGAGCAGGCCATTTGGGAGGCCAGTGTGTATATTTATGCAAACAGATAGAGAAACACACATAGGGAGAAGAGAAGTTAGTGACAAAGAGAGACATAGGGAGAAGACAGGAAGAGAGAAGGAGGGAATAACATATAAAAGAAATAAAATTGATGAGAGAGAGAGAGACAGAGAGAGAGGGTGAGTGAGAGGGAGAGAGAGAGAAAGAGAGGGAGAGAGAGAAAGAGAGAGAGAGAGAGTGAGTGAGAGAAAGGAGAGACGAGGCCCCAGAGAGCCCTTCAGCTCTCCTCACTGATGAGCGAAATAACAGGAGTTACGGAGTGTGAACCAAACTCATCTACTGCCTCAACCTGAAGGGCCACACTGGGAAGAGACAG
>NC_045158.1:3948369-3993369 GCF_900700415.2 Clupea harengus | reverse complement strand
ATGGAGATGCACTTAGTTGCTATGGGAATGTATGTTACATAGCAACATGTGCAGTCATGTCTGTGGTCCTGGTTTTGCTCCATGCATGAATGCATCAGGGATGGCTGGTCCTTCTCTTTTTTACTATTCTTGTTTCCTTCTGTTCCTCTCTCTCTTTTTCATATGTACAGTACTTCTATACATAGTCTATACATGCACACACAAACAGCCCTCTTTAACAATCTCAAATATATGTCATGTCTTCTTACAAACAAGCATCACATTTACGTTAATATGGAGATCTAGTTAACAGTAAACAGTCTATTTTACCGAAACAAGGAGGTGTTTCATTTTATAAATTAACATATTAAAAATCAATTTGCTTCGGTGGTAAACTATCATCGGTGTCACTGGAAGAAGAGGTCAGAGCCCTTTAGTCAGGCCCTTTCATTAAGCATGATCCCACATGTGATCCAATAGAATCAACTAGCCCTTCCATTAAGCATGATCCCACATGTGATCCAATAGAACCAAGTACAGAAAAAAGCCAAAGTCAAATGATATAACAGCATTTCACTTCAGTTCTACAAATTCAATGACTTGTCAGTTGTCCGTTGTATTGATTATTTCTTCTCACTGCCTTCAAACTACCAACCTCTAAACTAGCTGTACCAATCAACGTAAAGATAACTGCAGTGACTGCACACTTGACCATACCTTCAAACACCTTGACTGAAAGCAAGAAGACAGGGCTGTCCACACTGCCAACAATTATAACTATAAAGACAACTGTGACTATAACGATATGATCGTCCACACTGACCAACTAGGAATATCATTCATGTTTTCATGTGATGCCTTTAAAATTGGATGGATTCTGATTGGCTGTCAGTTTTTGTATCGTTTACACAATCGCTCTGAAACTGATTCCCAATGATGTTGTTCTTAATTACGTCATTGTTGTACTGTGTGGTGTGGACATTGCCATTATTATGAGCTAGACAGATATTTAAAACTGTATTATTTACAGTTACTGTTATAGTTATCCTTGGCCATGTGGACGGGCCTTAAATGTACATACAAACAGCCACTCTCATCTCTCAATGCCCTATGTCTTTAGTAAACCATGTTATAGTGTGTATAATGCAGTGCCATTGGGCTACCTGTTTGCCATGTCAATGAAAATGTGCATTTAATGAGGGGAGACACCACAGGGAGGCAGAGGAAGGGTGGGGGGAAGGGACGGGGGGCCGAGCACTCGCATCTCATCTGGAAGCACAAGGACAATCCTGATTAATAGATAGGAGGATCTCGCTTTCAGGAGACCCCCTTAGGGGAAGCACTACAGAGAGGGAGGGAGGGAGGGAGGGAGAGGAAAGAGAATAAGAGAAAAAAGGTATAGAGAAAGAGAGAGAGAGATGGAGAGGAGCAGAGAGAGACTGCATAAGGAAGAGAGAAGAAGAGAGAAATGAAGACTGAGAGAAAGAGAGAGTGAGAGGAAGGGGATGAAGGTCAAAGGGGGATATCTGATGGAAGGGGGTTGCTCTTTACATGCACAGCACAGTGCACACCTGGAGTGGAATTGAGTGTCTTTGAAGCAAATTGTTCCGATTCCCCTTCACTGTTTGAACCCCAATGACAAAGGCAAAGCCAACAGTTGGCATGGAAGTGGTTCAACCTTCATGACCGCTGAGCGTCTGAGCACGCTCTCTCGTCATTAACACCCGTAGTTCAACTGGTTCTGTATGACGATGGAATAGAAAGAGAAAAATCAATGCCCCGGAGCACATATGTAAGTACAGGTGCAAATCAGTATGCGGTCAATGCACTCTAGGTGTCTGTGGAGAGCAGTGCTTGTTTAAAGCCACAGTGGATAATATTGTTCGGAACCAACAATAGCTCATTTCATTTTTTGCCCTATAAGAAATGACACACTGCTGCTCTTGTGCTGCTCTTGTGCTGGCCATAACCAAGAATTCTGTAAGATTTTCTGGATGTTTCTAGGTCTATCCCTGCCTGCTATGTTTTAGTTCTTGGGGGTTCATGCCTGGAGGTCTTTAAAGCACCTTGATTTATTCCATTCGCCCCAACTCCTGGATTGCACTGCCCATAGCTGCTTTTGATAAATGTAACACACCAGAGGACCCTTGGCAGAACAGTCATTAGTCCTTGATTTTCAACGAAATTGATGTCTGCATGGATTTAGGAATACTAAAGGAGCTGGCTACCTCATACCAACTCACAAAGGCAGATTTAAGGGAACTCTAAATACACAGTTTGGAGTTCAAATAAACTTCAGAAGAAACGTTTATTTTATGTTCGTAATACTTAAATATATCAGTACAGTTATAATATATACATATAATATACAACTATATAAATGCAAGACTTGTAAGAAGACTGTGGAAAGAGTTACTCTAAGTGGATGGGCATACCGAGCATGACTCTGCCTGTTGTCTGAGTGGCTGATGAGCAGGTTGCAGTCTTTTGTTCACTCTGTTATCCTCTCCTCACGACGTTTTACCCATCTACGCATGTCCTCCTGTCTGTCTGCCATCTACGCATGTCCTCCTGTCTGTGTGACATCTACGCATGTCCTCCTGTCTGTCTGCCATCTACGCATGTCCTCCTGTCTGTGTGACATCTACGCATGTCCTCCTGTCTGTCTGCCATCTACGCATGTCCTCCTGTCTGTGTGACATCTACGCATGTCCTCCTGTCTGTGTGACATCTACGCATGTCCTCCTGTCTGTGTGACATCTACGCATGTCCTCCTGTCTGTCTGCCATCTACGCATGTCCTCCTGTCTGTGTGACATCTACGCATGTCCTCCTGTCTGTCTGCCATCTACGCATGTCCTCCTGTCTGTGTGACATCTACGCATGTCCTCCTGTCTGTCTGCCATCTACGCATGTCCTCCTGTCTGTGTGACATCTACGCATGTCCTCCTGTCTGTCTGCCATCTACGCATGTCCTCCTGTCTGTCTGACATCTACGCATGTCCGCCTGTCGTTCCGCCTGTCAGCTGATCATTCATTCAAGCATTCACACGAGCACCCATCCAAAATCAAGAGATAATGGGAGCAGGGAGAGAATTACTTTGTGTGTGTGTGTGTGTGTGTGTGTGTGTGTGTGTGTGTGTGTGTGTGTGTCTGCCTACACATCTGTGTGTAAAGGCAGCAGAGTGTGTCAGCTGATAACGAGCAGAACAGCACGCATGGAAGTATGCGTCAGTGTGCAGGTCCCTGAAACTGTGTGTTAAAGAGATAACAGTCCCTGTGGGTGTATGCATGTATGTGTGTGTGTGTGTGTGTGTGTGTCTGTGTACGCGAGAGTATGTGTGTGAGAGAGAGAGATAGAAAAAGACAGAGACAGCAATTGCTAGTGAGAGAGAACATTAACTGAATCTGTGCACATCACAAGCCTTTGATACACACACACACACACACACACACACACACACACACACACACACACACACACACACACACACACACACACACACACACACACACGCACACACCAAACCCTCTCTTCTGGTACTCTGCCATAAAACACCTATGACTCATGAAGGATTCCGCAGGATTCCCAGAACACGCTTGCATGCCTATTGCGGCTCTTAGGCCCCACCAAATTTCTTAACACACTTTTCAACCTCCCCTGTCTCTGTAACTCCACTTTAATCTCATAAAAACAGACAAGGTAGTCCCCTGTCTTCATCAGCCGCAGCCAAATCTATTTTGTTCTGGTCGGTTGGGGTGGGGTTGGGGGTTGACTATACCAGGCTAGACTAGGCTATTTGTGCTTGTTTTCTTGACAGAAGTCTTGTGTTGCCTCTTCTCCTCTTCTATTTTGTGAGGGGAGGGGAGGGGGGGGGGCTCCTAATGTAGCCCATAGCGGGGCTGACGACTGTCTCATCATCATATAATTTTGGCTTAGACAACACAAAACAGCACACTCACAACAGCATTGCAATGTTAAAAATAATAATAATTACATTCATAAGACTAAAAGAATCGGAATCGGCTCTGCTCGAAAAAACCTTACATCATGAATCTCTAATCAATGTTCTGCTCAATCAATACGCTCATGAACGCTAATGTTTGCTGAAGAATCCAGGATGTATAGCATTGATTTACTGATAACCCCTTCCAGTTTTCTTTAAGTCAGTGGACTCTCTGCAACAAAGGTATCTCTTCTCTTCACCTAAGTGGGCAGTAGGCATTCATTGTTAGCACAGACTGTCACATCATGTCCAAATATATGCAACACAGGTTGTGGCATTAAGAAATATATCCTGACAACAGACATAGAATAAACGAGCGTGGACTTAAAGGACCAACAAACAGGGCAGATTTAACTTCATTATGATATCAGAATGTGAGAGTCTTGCTGGTGCTTCTAAAGTGCTTAATTAAATGTAGCTGCACATCTCAGTTTGAGCGCCAGGCTGGTTCGTTATGGATAATTATGCAATTAAAACGCTGGGTGTGAATATTACACAGTCAGATGACACAAGTATCGACCAGACCTATTTATTCTGCACATACCAATCATAAGAGGAAGCCTTGCTTGAACCCAACACAGCACAGAGAGAGGGAGAAAAATCTTAGCAGAAACTTTTCCATCCAAGTTTTGGAGTTTCTTCTTAAATATAACTATTAATATTTTATTAATATATATATTTTTTTCTAAGACAATCTCAAAGAAGAAGCGCTCTCCTATCATGGAGTGTTGGGTAGGTAACTCTTTTTTTAAAAGCCCAGCAGTTGGAGACATTCCTTCTAAGTTCTAGATTTTTTCTAGCATTCACAGAGTAAAGTTTCACTGGTCAAGCAGCCTCAGCCATGCAGACACAGGGCCAGGCATCCACTTTTCTCTTTTAAAACGCACTCATTACGTGCAGAGAGGGTGAACTCATCCTCAGTCAGCAGCCTCCCCGAGGGACCCTTTTTGTGTTGAAAGGTCCAGGTGTCGTTCATTAGTTTCGGTAAACGCAAGAGGTGCTGAGGGATTATGGGTACTGAGTCTAAATTATTTTGTGAGGCCAGGGCTGAGGCATTGCTGGCCTCATGCATTAAACATATCGTACTGATTCAAGAAAAATGCCAGTGTTTAAAGCAGCAGTATGGAGGTTTGGTCTAAAACTAGCAAGTCAACTACCTAAAAATCATGCAAGAACCTTACAAGCAACAGCACAGTTGGCACTGATAAAAGCTTGGTAATGTGCTCTCTGGTGTCTTATGATGATATAGTTGGCGGTTCTGTCCCGGATCACAGAAGTACATAGTGCACAGCCTAATGCTTATTCATTGTTCTTTCAGTTAATGAAAGCCAATTAGACACACTAATAGAAGCATTAACCACAGGCTCTCTGTGAATAAAATACAGCAATGAATTCTGCTTCCGAGTGATACAAGGCAACACAATCATCATTCACACCTCCTCTCTCTGTCCTGCATGTTCGTCACCTGGTTTAGAAGTCCAAAAAGGGAATTCATCAAGGTAGATATCAAAACAAGTCATCTGATAGTTTTCAAAGTTTCCTAATATTATTTTAATCTTTGCTTGGTTTATTTGCAATTTGGGATTTTTCACTTTTCTCTGTATATGAAATATTACCTGTGATTCATGGACGTCTTTGCTAATTCCTGAAAATTATCATAAGTACACTCCATTTAAGAATTGTCGTTGTCGTTTTCTCTCATTATTCTGTGTGGCCGGGACTGTTTGGCCATTAAACTGTGAGTATTTTGTTATGTTGCGAGAAAACACTTTGAACGCGACCTTGATGGTTTTGGTTTATTGATTGATAAGAGCATACACAGAGCATTCTTTTTTTGCACTGCATAAACAGTAACGGCTACCCATCCCTACCAAACTCTTTAGTTACCTTTATTACTATATTCTACATGAATAATTTTATAATTTAATGGTTTGTGATGGAGATAATTTCGAAACACTGTTAATGACTCCAGAATATAATAATCAAGTGCCTTGTATAATTAATTACCTTATATGAATCATGTACTTATGTAAGCAGGAACATGGCTTTTCTGTGTTTCTGCGTGTGTGTAACTTAGAATATTAGGTGCCACTTAGTCTGCATTTGTTCAAGAGCATGTTTAGACCAGAAGTGATAAGCTTCTTCCGACCTTGTGCAAAACTGCCATCCTTGCAATATAGGGAGACTCGGACGTCAGAGATCCACCACGTGGTTATCCCTGCTGAACGCTAAACTTCTGTCTATATAAACCTTGTGCGATGTGTTTATCAGGGCTTCACTTTCAGCCTTGTGCTGGGAGTGAGCCCGATTGCAATTGTTGTTTGTCTAATAAATGTACTTATATGAGTCCTGAATTTTCACCTAATATATTTGGGGGCTCGTGACCGGGATTCCAACAACCTCATCGACTCTCCACGCTGGGCTAATCATCAGGACCTGAACCGTACAGAGGAGTACGAGACTTCGTTTTTCTAAAGACCTCCAACTTGAATTGGAAGGAGGCCAGGGCCTGCCAGCGAGGAGAGCAGAGAGTGAAGGAATTTAATTGGACTATAGGGGGTGGACTCCGAGCTGTTTGTGAGTATATTGTTTGTTTGTTGTGTGTGCACGCTAGTATAGTTTTTTCTTGGGTTTGAGATTAACTTTTTGCCTGTTTACAGCAGGTTGGAGAGGGGACAAACCTTACCTGTTTGCCTCGTGTGTTGAACGAATTGCTAGAGTTAGAGAGACTCCTGTCTGTAGTTTTCATGGTTTTGGAGCGCTCAAGGCTAAATGTTATATAAGCACTGTTAACCTTCCTGTCGCCTGTAAAGGAGAGCTAGTTTGCCGCAGAGGCTTAGGCCTCAGAAGGGTATATAGAAGGAAGGGTACCGTTAATTTTTAAGATGCTAAATGTTATAAGCAAAGAAAGCCTGTTGCCAAAAAAAGGGTTAGCGCGCTTAAAAGGTATATTAGCACTGTTCACCTTCCTGTCACCTGAAGGTATAGACGGAAGGGTACTGTTCGTTTTTAGAACGCTAAAGGTTACATTTACATTACATTTAGTCATTTAGCAGACGCTTTTGTCCAAAGCGACGTACAAGGGAGAGAACAGTCAAGCTAAGAGCAATAAAAAAGCATGGTGTAACAATAAATACTACTTTACATGAGACTTAGAAAAACAACGACCTAGAAAAAAAGGAAAAAGAAGTGCAGGAATGTAACTGCTGAAGTGCAAGTTAAGCGCTAGTCAGGTGCCAGTTAGGAGGGGAGGTGCTCTCTGAAGAGTTGGGTCTTCAAAAGCTTCTTGAAGGTAGAGAGGGACGCCCCTGCTCTGGTAGTACTAGGCAGTTTGTTCCACCAACGTGGAACTACAAATGAAAATAGTCTGGATTGCCGTGCTTGCACGGACGGCAGTGCCAAACGACGCTCACTAGACGAGCGCAGCGTCCTGGGTGTAACATTTGCCCTTACAAGAGCATTTAGGTAGGTGGGAGCAGAACCAGTAAGCACTCTGTAGGCAAGCATAAGTGACTTGAACTTAATGCGAGCAGCTACTGGCAGCCAGTGGAGCTGGATGAGTAGCGGGGTGACGTGTGCCCTTTTCGGTTGGTTGAACACCAGACGCGCCGCCGCGTTCTGGATCATCTGTAGTGGTTTCACCACGCAAGCCGGCAGGCCCGTTAGGAGGGCGTTGCAGTAGTCAAGGCGGGAGCTCACCAAGGTTTGCACCAGCAGCTGGGTGGCATACTGGGTTAGGTACGGCCTGATTTTGCGGATGTTGTATAGCGCAAAGCGGCACGACCTGGAGACAGAGGCGATGTGGGCCGTGAAGGTCAGTTGGTCATCAATAATGACCCCGAGGTTTCTTGCTGTTTTGGATGTAGCAAGAGATAAAGAGTCAGTATTGATCTTGATGTTGTGGTGGATGACCTGTTTGGCTGGGAAGACCATCAGTTCCGTTTTGGCCAGGTTCAGCTGAAGGTGGTGATTTTTCATCCATGTGGATATATCAGCGAGACAGTCCGAAATCCGCGCCGAGACCGTGGTGTCCTCAGGAGGGAAAGACAGAAACAGTTGAGTATCATCGGCATAACAGTGGTAGGAAAAACCATGCGAGCGGATGATAGGGCCCAACGAGGTGGTGTAAATGGCAAAGAGAAGTGGTCCCATCACCGAGCCTTGGGGCACCCCAGTGGTGAGGCGGTGAGGTACAGACAGCTGACCTTGCCATGACACGTTGAACGAGCGCCCAGTGAGGTAGGATTCAAACCAGGAGTGCGCATTGCCAGAAATGTCCATACTTGACAGTATGGACAGAAGGATGCGGTGGTTGACTGTATCAAACGCAGCTGATAAGTCAAGCAGGACGAGAGCCGAGGATTGAGCTGCTGCTCTAGCTGTTTTTAAGGCCTCCATTACAGACAACAGGGCTGTTTCGGTGGAGTGACCGCTTTTGAATCCAGACTGGTTCGGATCGAGGAGATTGTTCTTTGACAGGAACTCGGTGACCTGTTTGGAAGCTGCCCTCTCAATGGTTTTAGATAGAAGCGTGAGAAGTGAGACCGGTCGATAGTTTTCCACCTGAGTGGGATCGAGAGACGGCTTCTTGAGCAGCGGCGTTACCCGAGCCACTTTGAAAAGAGAAGGAAATGTTCCAGAATTAAATGAAGCATTAATCACCTGTGTTATTGCCGGTAAGACGGCAGGCGATATGGCTTGAAGGATGTTGGATGGGATGGGGTCCAGCGGGCATGTAGTTGGACGGCTACCTGTTAGGATTTGGTTATATGTAAAAGCGCTGTTCACCTTCCTTCGCCTGAAGGTATAAAAGGAAGGTGTCATCTGAAGTTGAAACTCTCTAGGCCTATTTCTCCGGATATTTCTGTATATATTCCTGTCCGCCTTGTATGAGGGGAGAAGTGAAGAGAAAAAGTTAGAGATTATAGTCATAATTTATGTAATTAAAGGACTGATTTTGCATTACTGAGATGCCTTGACCCAGAACCAGTAGGGTACTGATCACCCCAGGGAAATTCCCTGGCCCCAACCTCCTCACAAAACGAGTGAGACGGGGGACCTTGCCATTGCCATTGCGATCTCAAGAACAAACTATGAGAGTCTGAAAATAGAAACATAACTAACCCTAGTGTGGAGATCAGACAAAGGTAATAGATTAAGAATAAATTAAACAATGGTGTGTCAAAGAAAAGGTGTCCCAAAATATTATTATGTATAGAATATACACTGTTTAGCCCAAAGAAGATTTAAAGAGAAATTTAAGCCTGTCACACTAACTACATTAACCTAGACTGATGCATTGGACATACACAGGCTGGGTGGGGGCTGAGTGCTGGCTCAAAAGACTGTAATGTTCCTCAAGATAAGAAGACCTGTAAACAACATACTCTGGCGTTGTTAAGATTTTTAGCAGAAACAAGGCCACAAAATTAGCAGCTGTGGTCCACCCAAGTAAAGCTATCTTAAATAAGCACCTCCGCCACAGACAAAGAAATAAATTATGTCTTAGCACATCCATGACACGACAAGCCATTCGTACAAGCTGTAGACTGTAAAAAAAGATTGTATGACATCTGTAAGTGGGGATTTAAAGTTGAGACCAGTGGCATACTATATTTCACACGGCTAGATCCAGTAGCCCAAGCAATGTCTGAATGTTTACAAGCAGTAGTGGCTGCAGCCTTGGTGGTGCAGGCCTCTGCTCCTATTGTACTAAACAGACACTTACACTGAAAGTTCCACATTCTTACATGTCACCAGCCAGACAATTATCTTGCATGACTGTTTTGCTCTCGCAGCCTCATAACACTATTGAGCACTGCGTGACATTTAACCCAGCTACACTTTTACTTATGGCACAGGATGGTAATCCACATGATTGTGTAGCAAAGACAGATAAAAACTAAAGATATGCCTTTTCCAGAGGCTGATTTAACTATTGTTTGTTTATGGTTCAAGCGAATAAACCTTGAACACACAGCAACTACTTCCACACTATTCTGCACAGGCAGCGGAACTACTTGCCCTGATTGCGCTTCGCACACACATGCAAAAGACCCGGTTTAATTGGGAAACCACAAAGCATACAAGGCCACTAACCAGGCCGCACTGCAACAACCATCTGACACGTACACAATTGAAGAATTAGATCTCACAATACTAAAAGATATGCTGCAATATTGAGCCATGGTGAAAACATGCCTCAATAAGTGGGAATAGTAAGCATATATTTTTTACTTCTTATTTATATTTTATGAGAAAGATGTTTAATCATTCATTATTGATTTTATTGAGTTAAATCCAAACTATTAAAAGCAAATTGAGAATCCAAGAGTGAAATTAGTGAAATTAAGCATACATGTTGTTATCACTGTTTGAAATGATGTATGGAAGAACCTACACTGCCTCAGCACTCAAACCATTTGCTGAAACAGCTAAAGAGATTGAATATACATTTGCAGAATATATGGCAAAAATGTGAATTAGCAAAATGCTCTCAGAACTCTCTGCTTCACAGGAACCTGTGAGGCTGAAACCAAGGTTGGGTCAGGAGATTGGGTCCTAATCAACAGCCTCGAAAGAAAACACTGCCACTCGCCCAAGTGGGACAGACCATACCAAGTGCTACTGTCAACATCTATCACAGTCAAGATAGCTGAGAGAGCCACCTGGATACATCTAACACATTGTAAACAAGTAAGCCTGCCTTAGAAAGAGACAGAGGATAGGAGCTGTTTTCCTCTACAAGTTTTCCAAGGCCGGCCCACTGTGACAGAAGTCGAGCTACAAAGGGGATTCTTTGCCTTAGGCAATTTTTCGTCTCAAACCTGGTGAAGAAAACAACACTGTCCAGTGGGGTAGAAGAGCCTAGTGGATACTGGGAGGGAGGGGCAGTCCTATCTCTGTGAATTCATGGGGAGTTACAAGGGAAAAATTAAACAATGTGTGGAACTTTTGATGATAACTGTACATTTTGGGACTGTTAGCATATTGATCACTACAGGTGATATTTGGTCAAATATCCGCGATGGGGCCCACCTAAAGATCATCCGTGGTGGAAATGGGTGAACCAGACTGCCCAGACACACTTTCCACAAAGAGACTGTTTACATTTTCCTGCCCAGTAATATTCAACAGCCAATGTGTTCTGCAGAATGCCTGATGGGGAACAGGGCCTTGCAAGGACACAGCAAAGAGGCCTTGTTTGAATGTTATCTGAAGCCTAGGCGAGCTAATGACACACACACACACACAGTTGACACTATGTTGGCCTACAAATGCAAAGTATACAAATGTGTGATGAGAAATATGATGACATTTTAAATGTTTGACTTATGATGATATGGAGTGATGCTCAGATCTCTGTTCCGAAAATCCATGTGATGAAGCTCAGAGTGATGATTTTGAGATTATCCAACAAAATTGATAATTGACGAATTAAGAAAAATGATTTGTGATTTCGATTGTGATTTTGATTGTGATTGTGATTGTGATTATGATTGTAATTTTGAATTATCCATTGAAACAGATAAAAGGAGGGATTGATGGAGATAATTTCGAAACACTGTTAATGACTCCAGAATATAATAATCAAGTGCCTTGTATTATTAATTACCTTATATGAATCATGTACTTATGTAAGCAGGAACATGGCTTTTCTGTGTTTCTGCGTGTGTGTAACTTAGAATATTAGGTGCCACTTAGCCTGCATTTGTTCAAGAGCATGTTTAGACCAGAAGTGATAAGCTTCTTCCGACCTTGTGCAAAACTGCCATCCTTGCAATATAGGGAGCCTCAGATGTCAGAGATCCACCACGTGGTTATCCCTGCTGAACGCTAAACTTCTGTCTATATAAACCTTGTGTGGTGTTTATCAGGGCTTCACTTTCAGCCTTGTGCTGGGAGTGAGCCAGATTGCAATTGTTGTTTGTCTAATAAATGTACTTATATGCAGCTCCGGAGTCCTGAGGCTTAAGAAACAGCATTGTTCTGTCCCTACTTGAATTGTTTTTTTGTTTTTTGTTTTTACTAGCCTTTTATCAATTCAACACGCCATATTTAATCATATGAATTGTCAATCATAATGACAATGTAACAGTTTAAATGTTTATATAACATGCACTGATGTCTGTTGGACTTGAACCAAACAAATGATAAGTGGCTTGTCATCACAGTACATGTCAGAAATCCTGCTGATATGACTGGTCCCAAAAAAGGTTCCCCGCTAGCATCCTACGAGTGCATGCATGCAAATAACAACTCCTCGCTTTAATGTTGCTATTTGTGGATTATCATTATTCCACACGCATAGCTCACGGCTCGTTGCCCTATGACATCAGGGTCCTGCATGTTTAACCAAGGTGTGACTAACACTTTTAAATGGTTAGCATACATCAGTATTGAAAGAATTAGCTAAGACACTGAGAAGATGAGGACAGACAAATAGCACCCCAGGTAATGAGTATTTGGCACAACCTGGCAATCAGATTATGCAGCAGCATCCAAATGAACAAATAAACACAAACTGAATAAATACATTGCTAAACAGCCTAAATGAATGCAGAGATTAATTATTTGGCTGTGGAGCCAGTACAGTGCTGCATAATCAGATGAAACACACGGACTGAAGAGGAAGCAGCCAGCGCTTCCAGAAGTTAGTGCTACTGGCGCCAGTGGAACTGGTGGAGAGAGACGGAGGGAGCGCCCAGTGGACAAGAGGGGTTTAGGAAGCATGATCAAGCAGAGTTACTCACAGTTTGTGTGTGTGTGTGTGTGTGTGTGTGTGTGTGTGTGTGTGTGTGTGTGTGTGTGTGTGTGTGTGTGTGTGTGTGTGTGTGTGTGTGTGTGTGTGTGTGTGTGTGTGTGTGTGTGTGTGTGAACTGACCAACCAGGGCCCTAAGAGTAGTGAGAACATTCATTTTTCTCCAAGTAAATGAAGTCTCCCTCCAACCACACACACACACACACACACACACACACACACACACACACACACACACACACACTCAACTGGCAAAGATGTGAATGAATACTGCAGGCCTACATTTTCATGTTCACTTGGATTTGAAGTGAAATTGCTACAGTTGCCCAAATCTATCCACTTATACAGCACCACTTGAACCACATGTCTGGATCTGTGGGCCCTTCCCACTGTGGCTTTCAACAAGCACCAAAGATGTTTGAGAAATGGAAAAAAAAATTAAAGTTTTAGGGAACAGAATTATGATTAGTTTATCAACAGGCCCTTCAGGAAGATGGAAGAAGACAAACAAACAAAATATACTCAAAGAAATGTCAAAGCAGCTTAGACACAGTTGAAAGATTCCCATTGAATTCCATTCACTGAGTGGGAAGCCATGGGTTGTCAACAGGTTATTGGGCTTGAAATCCACAAAGCCCCCACAGCCTCCTGGAAACATGGTACACTGAAAGAGACATGGTACACTGAAAGAGACGTGGTACACTGAAAGAAACATGTCCAGAGACACACATACAGAGTGAACATCAAATTCACCATATAAACTCTCATAAAATAAATGGCACCACATAGGACTGCAGTGAAATCCCCGTGGTTGCCTATAGGCTATTTAAAATCAATTTTATACAATCACTGCACCCATTCCGAATTTAGATTATTACTAACATATTTACTAGACGGAGAGCCCAATAACTTATCAAGTGTATTGTCGTATAGTATGTAATATATTTAAAAGAAAAAAAAGAAACTAGGCACAACATTTCACTGTATTTTATTCTCTGTTAAACACTTATAATGGTTACTTTGAGCACCTCTTGTAAATCTTACCCCAAGACCTGCATATTTCAGCTACAGCTTAGACGTAGTGATCGATCCAGCTAAAACATCAAAACCATACCTCAAACGCATACTGCAATATCTCTCAAGAGAATCGATATCCACCTGAGGGCTGTTGTTTTTCTACTTTCAAACAAAGGTTATATGCAGTATTAAAACCAAACATTTGAAATAACCTTCATAACTTAACAAGGAAATGCACATCAAATTGTGATTCCAAAGTTAGAGGTCTGAGTTGAACTAAAAGCACAGTGACGTCCTTGATCAATGAAACATAAGGGTGAATGAGATAAAGTCCGCACTGTAGCAAGGAAAACTGTTCTCTAAATAATCTCTAAACTGTTGCATATAATTATTGTATTGTTTTATAATCACAGAACGTAATACATCTTTAATTAGCTATATTTTCTTTAGGCTATATAATCTTGGAAATTAATTTCAGTGGAATTTCAATAACATATTATTGATTAAATGTTGCTGCTGTGCCGGATTCTTTGAAAGTTTTCCTCAAATCCCATCTCATTAAATCAGCGTACTCCCATGATAGTCAGAAATCTAAAACTGCCTTGACATAAAAACTGAAAGATCTATGCAGTTCTAATCAAAAACATTTACACACACACACACACACACACACACACACACAAACACACACACCCACACACACAAACACACACACTCTTTCTCTCTCTCGCTCTCACACACACACACAAACACACACACACACACACACACACACACACACACACAATCACACACTATAGCTTTTATTTACATATATTTCACTATATATCACATTTCACTATATTATCTCTCAAACACACACCCCTCACACATCAAACCCCTCAAAAACATGAAAATATGTTCTTCTCCCTACTCCAGTCCTCTAATCTTCTACCACCTTATATACACTTTCATGTTTTCTGTCTCTCTACCACCCCTGTATCTATCTATCTATCTATCATGGACAGCATGGAAGTCACTAAAACACACAATTTGTTTAAAACGTTTATTTCTCCCATTACCCATCCCATTAAACCATATGGCATCTAAACCTCCAAATAATAAGATTCCCATGGGAAATTCATTGGAATACCATGGATAATTAAGTTCTACCATTAAATCCATCAGGATCAAAAGGATTTTGTTATGTCAGGGGGATGTCAGACTGAGATTTCATTGGAAGTCATATTGTATGCATCCCATGGAATTCCTTTGGGAAATTTTGGCAAACTGAACTTATTGCCCAGTTCATTTCCCCTTTTCATGGAAAGAAATTTAAAATCCCTGAGTCATCAACTACCACTAACCTGGGGACATTAGAGATTAAATTGGTCCGCAATTTTTACATGCAGTTTCAAAGAGGTAATAAAAAGCTTAGATAATCACTTTCTTTCTTCAGTTCCCCCTGTGTTCTGAAATGATCTTTTAAGTGTCCTAGTGTTATCTCCTGATGACCGAAAACACACATTAGCAACAGGAAGTGTGTGGGAATCATTGTGAACAATTCGCTCCCTATGGATGTGTACCGCCCCTGTCAATAGGAGCCAAAGGTTTAATGCCTCAATTCATCAAGCACCACCCACCCATCCCAAAGCCTGCTCCCGTCCCATACTGCCAATCCATTCCTAATGCTTTGATCCACTACCACGACCTCTACAAAGAGGGAGAGAGAGAGAGAGAGAGAGAGAGAGAGAGAGAGAGACACACACACGCTCACACACATACACACACAGGCACAGAACAGAGTCAATTAACGCCGGCAGATTAAGACACTGAAACACCATGTTAGAATTGCAGTCACATCCTGGCTACAGGCACAGCCCCGGAGAACCAGGCGGGGGAGAGGATGAAAAAGTAATGGAGAAAGAGCCATTTTGCGGCAGACTGAGCATGTCGTCATGTCATATATCTTCCTCGATTTATCAAATGGTTTTCGCTGGATCCAGTCTCTCCATCACATCATGCTGACTGAACAATACATGAGATTGAGCAGTAATGGCCAGAGCTGTGCTATGCATAGGCGGAGATCCCGGGGGGGATGGGGGGCACGTGTCCCTCCCTACCATAAAGTTGTCCCCCCCAACAATCATTGGAAACAAAACAAAAATTTTGGGAAAAATATAGTAATATGAAATAAAAATACGCGACACAAGCGGTGCTAATTATAGATGTAAAACAATATGTTTTTTAAGTGTTGAAAAATCATGTTCCCCTATTGCTCAAAGTGGGTTGGTTCACATGCTGTTTCCAACGGGCAGGGCTACCGGCAGCTCCGTGTTTCAGTTAATCAGCTCAGTAGCCTACACGGTCAGATTGTCAGACTGTTTCCTCCTCTGTCCCCTGTCGCTGCCGCTATGATACACGATATCTAAAGAGATTTACCTCATACTCGAACGCAGTAAGAACATGTAAAGAAGAAGTTTTTTTTCTAAACTTCATTTACGAAGTTACAATCGATGTGCACAAGTATACATAAGTTTATTAATGGATTGGCATGACAACGTGAACGTTTGCCGATAACACACGCATGCCGGTAATCAGTGGTGGAATGTAACGAAGTATTTTTACTTCGTTACTGTACTTAAGTACATTTTTACGTATCTGTACTTTACTTAAGTAAAAATAATAGTGCATACTTTTTACTTTTACTCTATTACATTTTTTAGCTATTATCTATACTTTTACTCCGCTACATTTCTACAATATGTGTTGTTACTCGTTACATTTTACGAACACAGTTTCGCCAAAATGTTGCCTACACAAAACTATGGATTGCGTTGCTGTTTTGGAAGTTTAAACCAATCAGGTGGCTCTATCAACTCCAATGATATCAGAGTGCGCGTTTGGCAGCAGCACTAGCGGTAGCTTTTTACCTGAACATTCAACAGGCAGCCTGACTAACTGCCTATTCAACATGGATCCAGAGTCGGCCTGAACTGAGCCCTCTGATATGAGCCACCCTTGGCCCTATTTAAAAGATATGTTCGAGTTCAAAGGCCCCAAGAATGACTCCTGGAGGTTTCAATGCGTTTCCTGTCTCCCTCAAAAAAAGGAGTTGCTAGCCTTCAATAATTCGCCCTCAAATTTAAAGTAGCATATCGAGGTAAGCAGAGTGATTGCTATGCTAAGTTAATGTCCCTGACTTTTGAATATTGATATATGAATTTAATTCGTTTACTGACATATTATAATGTTATCTAGCGAAATGCATTTTGACCTACAGCAATAGCATCAAAAAACATCAGAATCAGAAAGGTTTTTACTGCCAAGTAGGTTTTCACCTACGAGGAATTTTTTGTGGTACGTTGGTGCAAACAATAAACATACACAATAAACAATACACATATTAAGTTACAGCAGGAGTGTGCAAAAAAGGGATTAGAGTCCGTGTTGGGGGGCGGGGGTCCCGGGCCTTGTTGATGAGGCCAACCGCAGACGGGAAGAAGCTGCTCAGGTGGCGTGAGGTTTTGGTCCTGATGGACCGCAGCCGGAGGGGAGTGGCACAAGGAGTTTGTGTCCAGGGTGGGAGGGATCAGCCATAATCTTCAACATGATTGTATCTTCATTATATATTTAAATATTTCGTGTTAGTACATTTAATGCTGTTTAGAGAATTCTAAAATGACTTCGAATTTCTGTTTGTAAATGTGATAAGAGAATTCGGCAGTGGTGGAATGTAACGAAGTATTTTTACTTCGTTACTGTACTTAAGTACATTTTTACGTATCTGTACTTTACTTAAGTAAAAATAATAGTGCATACTTTTTACTTTTACTCCATTACATTTTTTTGCTATTATCTATACTTTTACTCCGCTACATTTCTACAATATGTGTTGTTACTCGTTACATTTTATGAACACAGTTTCGCCAAAATGTTGCCTTCACAAAACTATGGATTGCGTTGCTGTTTTGGAAGTTTAAACCAATCAGGTGGCTCTATCCAATGATATCAGAGTGACAGCCTGACTACTGCCTATTCAACATGGATCCAGAGTCGGCCTGAACTGATCCCTCTGATATGAGCCACCCTTGGCCCTATTTAAAAGATATGTCTCCCTCATAAAAAAAAGTTGCTAGCCTTCAATAATTCGCCCTCAAATTTAAAGTAGCATATCGAGGTAAGCAGAGTGATTGCTATGCTAAGTTAGTGTCCCTGACTTTTGAATATTGATATATGTATTTAATTTGTTTACTGACATGATATTATAATGTTATCTGGCGAAATGCATGTTGACATACAGCAATAGCATCAAAAAACATGATTGTATCTTCATTATATATTTAACGTAGTGGTAATAAAGCTGGTAGGTTAGCTATGTCAAGCTAGCGTGCCTTGTTCTGTCCAGTTTTACAATTACATTTGTTTTTCATGTTCCATGTTTCCCTTTTTTACACGTTTACAATTAAATAAAAGATTTAAAGATATCACATGGTGTCTTTATTGGTTTGGCTTAATGGTATTAACTTTGCAAATAATCCCTGGTAGATAACTTGTCATCCGCAGAATTGTAAGATATAGTGTGAACAGTATTACAGATGGTAGGTACAATAAGTACACCAACCTTTCCAAATAACAAATGTTGTTGCTTATAATTATTACTAGTAGTGACATCTGTAGAGGCATTTATTACCAGTAGCTATTTTATTTATCAAAATGGCACAGCCTAGACATTGAGAGACAACCCATTGCGTAATACTTAAAGTAAATTTAAAAGTAAGTACTTTTTACTTTTACTTAAGTAGGATTGTTGATGTAGTACTTTTACTTTTACTTTTATTTTCCTGGGTACTTGTACTTTTACTTAAGTACTAAACTTCAGTACTTCTTCCACCACTGGAATTCGGTATTTAGCAGTTTATGCTAGCTCTCGTGAAAGCAATTTTTTCATGTCTCCCCCCCCGGAATTACTCTCTGAAATTTGACCATGTATTGTCCCCCCCTACAATGAAATGGGATCTCCGCCCCTGGTGCTATGTCATCACAAAATGGCAACCCATGCCTGAAAACCACAGGCTTCATATATGAGCAGAACCAAGGCGAAGAGGGAATAGAGAGGGCATTTTTACGAGTGTACAATTCTCATGGACATATTTATGCATCCTGAAAGCTAAAGGCAGCCAGAACTTTCCATATGCGAGGCAATCGAATTCAAAAACTCAGATTCAGTCCCCGTGCGTCCAACCACAAATATATCATGCATAAAGACAAAATTCCCACAGGATTGGTGTTTTATAGCTTTGAAGAAGAAAAAAACGAAAAGGACATTTATACATAAGGAAGGAACAGGACCTTACAGACCATGTCCTGGGAATATGAACTTGGGTTTATGGTTCAGAGTAGAGAGATGCTCAGAGTGAAAGCAAGCATATGTGGAACATGAAGAAGGAAAGAGGTTCTCTTTTACTGCAAATGCGTCTTTGTTCAGCCGTCAATATTTCAAAACTAAATATGAGAGACAGAGGGAGGGAGGGAAAGGGATTCAGACACAATTTTGAAAAATAACCAATCCTGCAGGCACAAAGAAGGACGTGGAACAAAGACAGTTTGCTCAGTGAGTTAAAACCCAGTGACAGTATTTTACACAATGTGATGGATTTCATTGGGCACTCAAAAATAACTGTCATCATTTAGTTTATTGTTGTGAAGAGACCCTAAGCACGGCTTAGAGTTGAAAAGTAGGAAGGGTCCTTGAATGGCCTATTTTCTGAATGTATGACTATGGGGGGCTTTGCCCTTAGGGGCTGGACAAGACAATGTTGATAACTGGGACAGCAGTACTTACAGCACACTAGCCACTCCAGTTTTACCGTAAAATCTGATTCATTTGTTCTGGTAAGAATGACAACAGGAGCCTGGTTTATAAAGACTTACATCGATAGAATCATCTTAAATGTGAGCCAAAAGTAAATAGTATCTTCAAATGACGCCTATGTGAAACACTATCAACTAAAAGAGAGCCCTAAAATATCTACACCTAAAGAGTAATGAATTCATCCTTTGCTCCTCCCATCTTTGAGCCCATAGGCCACAATACTTATCTCAATAGTTATCTCAATACTTGTATTACTTATTAATGACATCAGCGCACTTGTTAATGTTTCAGCGTTAAGTTACAGCATGTAGCGAAGGGAGAGCGTAGTCACCCCACCCTGACTTCGTCACCCGACACGGCACACCGCACCCTTGCGCTTCACGTGCGCTTCCCGAAGGTGAGGGCAGTGTGACGATGTGCCGTCACTACAGATGAGTATGTGCTCTGACTGCCATGCCATCGAGCCTGGCGCTTTGGCGTTGCGGTCAAAGTGCATGTTTGGCACCCTGTAGACCCGGGTTCAAGTCCGGCTGGGGTGACTACGCTCTCCCTTCCCTACACAGCATAATAATTACACATTGGATACTTTATTATAGATTAATACGGGGGACATAAAGGCATGTAGTATTTCTGTCTGACGTCAGTAAAGCGGTTCATATTGTGCTGTCATGTCTGACATCAGTAAAGCGGTTCATATTGTGCTGTCATGTCTGACGTCAGTAAAGCAGTTCATATTGTGCTGTCATAACACTAGCAAAGCATCTCCTACAGAATATTTTAGACTCGTCTCAGTCATGCTTCTTGAGTCATGAATCTGTAAGACCATATCCTTTGTTCACATACTTTACAGTTTGCCTTGTAAGAATCTTACACAGAAATCCCAATTCCTGAGTCACTTGTCATGCTAGTTCATGTCTATGAAACCTAGGATCCAATCTGATCCAATCTGATCATATGTTTTTGAAAAAATTCATCCCCGGAAATGTATTGTTTCATAAAGTTTCAGTGGGCTGTGATTACGACCTGCTCATCCAGCGGGGACACTTTAATTGCGCGCACCTGAAAGATCTATTATTTGGCAACCGGATGGAAGTAGAACCATGCTGGGTTAATACAGACAGACAAAAGCACGCTGTCAGCTCCAAACGAGGCACCACACATCTGCACTCAGACCAGCCAGGCCTTTGTGAAAACTGGAGGTGATACTAGTTTTCATACAATAAAAGGTGAAAGTCACTCTGAAATTACACATTTTTGAACAGGGACGTGCACAGGGGGTGGCTAAGGTTGCCCGGGCAATTGCCCGTTTGCCCTCCTCGAAAGTGCCCCTCTCAGGGGGAAAAAAATGTTTTAAACAGTAATTTAATAGTAAAAACAGCTGCAGAGTTTCATGTAGACCTGGATAAAAAAAATCACCACCCGAAACATTTCATAAAGTAGCCTTATTCACTTCCAATCGATAAGCCTATTGGCCATGAGAGTGGAAGTCAGTAGGGGAAGGGCAAAGTAACTAGTTTGGGCATGCCCCCCACTCTGTTTACTCTGCGGTACTGCACGCGACCGGCACCTGAGCCTGCATTTCTTTGCCTCAAGAGACAGTCACGGTTGTCTTCTTCTGTGTCGATGACCAACTGCTTTGACATTGTCAGAAAAGGTGAGTTTTAAGTTGTAGAAATGTATAACAAACGAACAATCAAATCAATTAAAATCTTCATAAATCCTGGCTCAGTTTAGCCTAAATAATCAGACAGCTAGCTTGCCTACCAGTGTGCCCTTTTTTCAGGTCAGAGCAATGGCCCTTTAAAATTCCTGTGCAAGTCCCTGCTTTTGAAGGTATGGCTCACTTCACAAATTCACATTGCTTTGCACACCATTTTGGTTTTGACATTTTCGTTTCTGTCACACGGTGAAGCCTGCACCATATTGCTTCAAAGTGAAGCAAACTTAAGCCGAATAGATGTTTGGTCTTGGCAGGAACAAAGCTAAAAGGGATTCCCTGTTGAGACGCGTACGAGAGCGAGATTCACTGATGGGAGCAAAAAGTACCAAAATTAAAGAGGAAAGGTGAACATGAAATAAGAGCAATCTTGCTCACGTAGAGGGGGAGGAGGAGGAGGAGGATGAGTGTGTCATCTCACCTAGGCCTGCTCACAGGCAGATTCGTCTAATCCCTTAATATCCTGACAGCAAGCGACCAATGTGACTCTCCTCAGTCCCGCGGCACTTAAGAGGAAAACTCTGTGTGTGTGTGTTTTTTGATGTTCTGCTTTCAAGAAAAGGGTTCTTTGATCCACACCTGCACAGTCCCTCCACAGCAGGAAGATGTGCTGAAACACAGCAACCTCTCTGCCTGCGCTGGTCAAGGGTGGAGTTGGGAACTGAAGATGTGCTGAAACACAGCAACCTCTCTGCCTGCGCTGGTCAAGGGTGGAGTTAGGAACTGAAGAGTGTTTGTAGTGATGGAAATTGATATTACCATTAATTTACATACTTACCATTGCATTGAAAGCATGTTCTCCTGTGTGTGTGTGTGTGTGTGTGTGTGTGTGTGTGTGTGTGTGTGTGTGTGTGTGTGTGTGTGTGTGTTTGTGTGTGTGTGTGTGTGTGCGCGCCATGTGTATTGATAGTCTGGGCTACCCTTGGAAAGCCACAACCATGGCCTCTGCTAAGCAGGCCTCAGGAGCAAAAGTTCATGACACCCTAGCAGACATCCTGCCTGCCCCAGGTGGTGGAATACATTTGTGTGTGTTCCGGAACCTTCCGTAGGAAGGTCACCTCCCCTCCCCTCCCACTCACATGCCCCTCTCCCACCTTCACCTGTAAACACATCCCCACAATGTTGACCCCTGACCCCACTGTAACCTCCCATGATTGACTTGTATATATACTGTAACACTGTGAGGCTCTTTAGTCTTTTCCCTGCCTCTACCTTGATGTTGGAATCGACTCCCTGCAGGAGTACCTTGAAATACACCTCCAGAAACTTTTTATTCACCTCGTGGTCCTTTGTCTAAAGTTTGTCGTCTATATTGGGGTTCTGTCAGTAGTGAGCAACTCAGTCTTCTCAGCTGGGTCTGTTTACCATCAGTCACCAGGACACCCTGCATGTCGGATTTGCACCTGTTCCCACCAGAGTGCCAGTGGCTCTAAAGGTCTATGCCCTCAGGGGGTATCGTACCGCACACACGCGCGCACACACACACACACACACACACACACACACACACACACACACACACACACACACACACACAAACACACACACACACACACACACACAGTTAACCCTAACCGTTACCCACAGACACACTAAAAACCAGGGACGTGCACAGGAATTTTGTTGCTCTGCCCTGGAAAAAAGGGGCAACACGTTCATTTTTGTCACCGCCGCCGCGACGCCCCCGTCCCCTGGACGCATATTTTTGCTATATCACTTGAAACTCTCACTCACTGCCACTGCCACGCCCCCGTCCCCTGGACGCTTATTCCGCGATTATTTTATCTAGGTCTACATGAAGTTCTGCAGCCGTTTTACTATTTAAAAAAATATATATATTTCCTTCGGAGGGGCAACTTCAGTCGAGGAGGACAAACGGGCAGTTGCCCGAGCAACCTTAGCCCCTCCTGTGCACGTCCCTGCTAAAAACCCTGATACTAACCTTGACGCACACGTCATTCTTCTTTTTAATGGAATAATTGGTAGCTGATAGCATAACCCTTCCTAAAGGGTTTTAAAGGACTTTAGTCTAGGCCATAGCTCTATTCTTTGAGCAGTAAGCCCATCCGAAAGCGTCTTTACTCCTCATAGGCCTGCGCACCATCATTTACCTCTACGGCTGTGCTTGTCTCCTTTCAGGTTGTCATGTTAAGAGTCCAAACTGGAGAGCATTATGAAACCTTCTTGCCGTCTTTCTCTTGCTGAAGTAGTATGCATGCGTCATAGTGCCAAGGGTCTACAAGAAATCTACAACTGGTCTGAGAGTCTACACACTGTCGTATTAGTGTTATTATTAATATTATTATTGTTATTTTATTATATTAGACACTGAGGTCCATGTCTAGTCTCCTTTTGAACAGGCTGTAAACACTGAAGCCGAGAGAGAAAAGTGTTTGGCCAGGATGAAGTTAAGTGTTGTTAACTCAGAGAGTGTAGTGCTTCTCTTCTGTGTCAGACCCATGGCAGACCTATTCATTTGAAAGGTTTTGGCACAATCTGACTAACTTTATTTTTTTCTTCCTTTTAGGATTATTAGCCACTATAAAGATAGTGGACAATGAAGCACTTGGCCACTCACAACATCTTATGGTTAACATTCATGTCCAATGGACTGACCACAGCCTGACGGAAACTACTCATTTCGACCGTGCTTGGAGAAAGACCAGAGCAAGACTAGTGACCGGCATTTCATAAATGTCAAATTGTTTTTAAGTTGAGGGAATTGTTAGTGGTGAGCAGGAGAAGTTGCAGGCAGCAGGAATGTACGCACAGCCAAGTAAGATCAAGATCAAAGATACAGTTTCTGTGCCCAATTAAATGACTTGGACATTTAAAATCGCTCCCTTTCCCTTTGTTCAACAGTCATAATTACAACTACTGACATTCTACACCGCACACTGCTCATGCCTGTGTATCATCTTCTTATGATAAATATTCAAAAATATTTGTGAATGCTAACTTGCTAACTTGAATGCCCTCTCAACCACTTCACTCTCAATGTAACCACATGCCGTGCCGTTCATGTTAGTCAGTCTATCCTGTCATGTACAATCCTTTTGTAGTTGTCTTGCTGTGTCACACTCCGTGTCACTCAATTTCCCCATGTCCCTTTGGGCTACCACTGCTGCTCTCCGTCAGTTACACTCTGGTCTCTCTCAGGCCCCTTGTCCCTGTCATCCCAACTCTGTAACGTATACTGTGTATGTCAGATCTCTGCAGCAAGGCTGTCCTGTGGCATAAACCAACACCGCTTCTCCTAACACACCTGGGAAATGCACTCTAACCAAAACCTCTCCACACACACACACTAATACACTAATACACACACACACACACACACACACACAGGCCTTGTTCTTGCATAAGTGTTCTGTGCTAATGGAAGACAGGTAATTATGTGTATTACCCTGATTACCACGTATTACGACTGTTTGACTGGACAAGCGGCATGAGTGCTATAACATACAGCTGGCCCCTTTTCAGAGCTACCCAGTGGTTCCTTCATGTGTTACCCTGGCAACCTAAAACACCTTTATTGGAATCCAACGGAAACTATTTGTCTGCAGAGCTTCAAGACACATGAAAAACAACATAAACAATATTTCTATGTATTTTTTTTTTCTTACGTATAAAATTGACCTTAACAAAATCGAAGCCATGCTTTCAAGCAACGCTCCATTTGCGTGATAGCACTTAATGAAATGCTGCTAAAACAATTGCATTTATTTTTGTAGGCAAATTCATCATCAGCATTCGACTTAAACACAACACATGTCTGTCCATGAAACCAACCTTTCATTAGCAATATTAAAAAAACAAATGCATGTTGAAGTTCTAACGGGAAGACTGTTGATTTTGTGTGACTTTGTATGATTTATGTGTTTAGAGCAGATAACGTCATACTGTGAGACTTGGCCGTTTGGATGAAGCATCTTACCATTCAAAAACCAAACAACAAGGTCAAAGCCACTAAGAGCAGCTACATCCCCACCTACATGGGCATGACATATGGTGACACAAAGCAGAGCGAAGAATAAAGCTCCTTTTTAACTCTGTGACTCTCCGCTAAGGCTATGTTGAGGCTCAGCTGGGCACTGCAAATGGTGGGCTCCAGAGAGAGGGGTTGAGCGAAGCACACAGATGCTACAGAGGACAATACGACAGCACTAAAATACTTTTGCAGTGTCAGCCAGTGTGTGTGTGTGTGTGTGTGTGTGTGTGTGTGTGTGTGTGTGAGACACACACAGAGAAAATGTGTGTATTGTATGTGTGAACGGATGAGAGATGGATAGAAAAAGGGAAGGAGAAAGATTGTGTGTGTGTGTGTGTGTGTGTGTCTGTGTGTGTGTGTGTGTGTGTGTGTGTGTGTGTGTGTGTGTGTGTGTGTGTGTGTGTGTGTGTGTCTGTGTGCCTGTTTGTCTGTCTGTGTGAAAGACATAAAGAATGAGGGAGAGTGCACATTTGCAAGTTCTGTCAGCCTTGGGCATGATAATTTCGAGGCTCATCATTAAGAGGTGATGTGATTGGTTACGAGTCACTGAGCATCATAAGATTAATATGTGTGAATCACTCTCTTTATTTCTGTGTGTGTGAGTGAGTGTGTCTGTGTGTGTGTACGCACACGTTCGTGTGTCTCTGTGTGTGTGTGTGTGTGTCTCTGTGTCTGAGTGAGCATGTGAGTGAGGGGGAGAGGGACAGTTTTGAAAACGACAGTCCTGCATTTAGCTGCCAAGACGTGACAGTTCATTCTATTCTGAGAGCTAATGACCTAGGCCTCTTGTGCGGAAATGCCACACTGAAAAGTGGCTAAGTAAAAAAACATCCGGCCCACTCCAAATCCATAATGATCGGTGCTGACTAATGCTGACCCTGTTTCCCCTTGGGCTGTCCAACACAGAGCTAGATCTGGAACATAAATGTGAATCTCACTTTGCTGTCCGGTAAAATATATCACGACTACACCCGTTCACTTTCTATAGCTTTATACTGGCTCTTGGTAAGTCTACATTAGAGGGGTTACAATCACTGAGCCATTTTATGCCACAGCTTGGTTGAATTCTTTAGAACGTCAATTACATTTTTATGTTTGCACACCTATGAAGTAGTTTCAGTTTTTTGACCGTATTACACGTGCGTATCAATTTGCCAAGTGCGTTGTGAAGTTTAAATGGACTGTCACTTTTCAAAAGAGTTACAAACTACCGGACCAATAGAAGTACAGAGCAATAGCATGGTATATTCGTCTGAAATAGCTTTTAGTACTGTGACAAAAACATTTGGGCTAAGGGCTGCAGTGATTTTACAAAGCAAAGGCTCAACAGAATGCTGGGATATGCTAGCTTGGCAACAAGGAACTGACGACTGGGCTTTGGCCATAGCAACCATTAATTTAGAATTAGAAGTAACAGTTTCTCCTGTAAGTTAAGAAAAGACCCAATGTGTGGCAGAAAGAAGTAGTCAACAGAAGTCAGTTGTAGCTTTCAGAACGTGGAAATTATATCCGCAAATTACCATAATGGCAACCTTGGTATAAGTGGGATAATAGACTTCACAGCATTTGGGTAGAAGAAAATAATGCACTTTGAAGTATAATGGTCAGAACGTGAAGCAGAGGCATTATCACCTCAAACGTGCACCTCGAACGCCGTGTCATTCATTATCCCCTACGTAATGCACTATGATTCACATTCTGGTGTCTTATGCATGCCATATCATGCATTATGCAGGTACTTGAAATGCATTATAAAGAGGGTACCCAAAGGTAGTAATAACAATATTTTCTGGAGCGATTCTGGAGAACAATATTTACAGTGTCATTGCATCCTACATGAAACATTAGCTGAGTGACTGGAGCACAAGACAAAGAAGTACACATGGGTGACTTGTTTGCCTGAACTCATGTTTGGGTAGACAGGGTCATTTTCATCAGGCCTGAACTTGAGTTATTGCATCAGAATACACCAATAGACCCCCCCAGTGAAAAGCTTCTGTGAGAAAGGGAGCGGAAAGAGGTCAAGAGTTGAGCACAGCATGTTGTTTTCAGCACCCTTTCATAACAGCGGTGCCTGCAAATTACAAAGTTCAGCTTCCTCACCATATTGACAAAATAGCGCAATTTTCTGCTACTGCCTGTGTGTGCTGTAAACAAAAGACGTAATTGAATGGACTCGGAGACTATGAACCCATAACAATTGGTGGGGGTGGTTGGATCATGAGTTGCATTTGTATGTGAGTTGTACATTGAGGCAGCATAACACAGACATTACAGCATGACTCCATAACTGACACATAACACAGGCGAGGCGACTCTAGCAGAAAGGAGTGATGGTTGAAAACTATTCTAACTACTGAAAAAGCATGGAAAAACCTTACAAACAACAAACAACAGCACTGTTGGTACTGATAAAATGATTGCTAACTCATGTCTTTTGGACCATATAGTGGGTGATGTCTTGCTGTGGAAGCTTTTTTTTACATTTTCACGGGATGGTCTGACCCAGACCACAGAACTGCGTAGTGCATAGCCTAAGCAGCTAGTTGGAACAACAAGTGTGTTTATCTGTCCTTCACATAACCACATACCATGAAAAAAACAGTGCTAGCTGCCTGTGCAAGCTCACATACTGTCTCTTTAAAGAGGCCACAGAGGCTATGATTTCCTGATTGGCGGAGAGCCAAGACTAGCGCCCAATCAGAGGGTTTGCTGAAGCTCAAGGCTTTAATGTACCAATGATCCTGCAGCACGAAATCTGAGCTTGATTTCCGCTCTCTGTGGGTGAATGTATTAGCCTACAGAAGGCTAGTCAGCAGAAAACAGACAGGGCGAGACCATGGCAGATAAGGACGTGGCGTATGCTTCAGAAGTCATAATGGACTTCTGACCAGTCAGAATGTAGATTGGCCGTATCAGGCAGTCTCACACTCACTGTGTTAATGACGGGCCGACAGATCTTTTGGATTCACGCTATGCTTTCACCCTGAAGTCCTGTCATCCCAAATGTTCCTAAATCAAGAAGGTCACTTAAAGGGCATGACCAAACCAAAGCTAAGTACACAGTATCATTGCAAATCCAATATAAGGAAATACAAATCATATCACATAACAAAACCATGAATTTGGCATTTAATAGGTTTTAATTAAACCACAGTATTGATGACCGTGCCACTCCTAACCCAGTCATCAAATAAAATCTGCTATGACACTTATTCGGCTAGATTAAAGCATGATTGAGTGTTTGATAGTGTTTGTGACCGAAATAATTAGCCTGACGTTGTCATACTCATAATTCTAGTCAGAATATGAGTCTGATACTGCTCCATTGGGCTGTGATTATGGGGCGTGTTTCAACCGAAACAGGAAAAAAAATGCCTCTTCGCTCAATTGGATAGACCTAAAACCAATCAGAGCAACGTAGTATATACCATCGGGGCCAGCTGATAAATTAATCTTTTACCGAATCCCGTATAGCGGGGCTGAATTCGGCTGGCACCCAGGCTACGAAATAATAGGCTACACAACTTTATACATGCAGCGGCTCACATGGATTCAACAGAATCATATTCATTTCTAACGATTTCTAACTGTAGCAATTCGAACATTAATTCAATAACCTTTCTTTGTAGTAAATCAAACAGGCTTAAGCATCGGCTCAATACAACCAGCAAAATTGGCAAACCAAATCTGGCATGGCGGTCCACTGAGGCAACCTGAATTGAATGGCCACTATTAATATGCCCACTCAGAAGGCTGTGCAGTCTGCAAAGTGATGCATACACTCCAACTTGCAAACTTTGCAAACAGAAGCTCTTCCTGTTGAACTTGTAATGAGTGGCTTTGCTGTCAAGGATGTGCATCACTGGATGACATTAGCTCATCATAACTCCAAAGTTCCCTCCTAAGTGGCCTACTTTCATGTTTATAATTAGACACTGGAAGCTAGAGATTGCAAAACACTGACCTCTCCAATCCTGTTAACAAAACACAGCTAGTATCAAGTATCCATCAGCGGAAATGCCTTTGTTGCTTTATTCCGTTCGCAAATATCAGCATTTATAATATGCTATATGAGTACTGCAAGACTGCTCATCCAGTAGGAAATTGATTTCACAGCTAATTAATTAACATGTTTATTAGCATGTTTTATTAGTTATTGATCATGTTTTGTGCTGCTAGGCAACTGTACCTAGTGGAACACTTCTATATTTCTTAGAAGTAGATTCTTCCCTCTTGGGGTCGTTGCCAAACCAGTCTCTCTCTGCTCTGACCTCTTATTGATATGACGTGACATTGACAGTCATGCAGGACAGTGCTAATTCAAAGTTAAGTATATGAGTAGATAAAGACATGTTAGGCCCCCTGACCCTCTCCACTGGAGTACAACAGTCACATTTGCACACCATGACATGCTCAGATATTTTCTCACACATTGGTCACTTTTCATCCTAAGCCTTATGAACTTATGAAAAGGTTTTTTTAAGATATCTCGTCCCGTGCATAGCAGTTTGTGCGCATTATGTGCAAATGATCTGGACATGGTACATCTGGATATGATCCAGATCTGGACATGTCTATTTTTTTTTAACATCACTGTATATTATGTGATTTTGTTTGTGGTAGATACTCTTCATTGAAAGCTACTTACTGTACAGGTAAAAGGAAAAACGATTTCATTAACACTGACTTTTTCTTGAAGTTTTCTTAAAGATACAGTCAGTGGTTTTTGTTGTGGGAAAAAAAATGAAATGCTTCTGACATAGAAAAATTATATATCTGAATAATCAAAAGCTTTGATCACACACCTGATGATGTCATTATAAACCTATAAATTACACATGCATGCAGTCATTTCTGTAATAGTGGTGACAGTGATTAGTCTGCTGAAGTGAGACTACTGAGGACCATATTTGCATGTCCTCGTATTCACGTCTTCCCCACCTGTCCATGACTTTTATAATCAAACATTGGCATCCATAAATCCAATGGCGCCGTTGTAGGTCAGGCACAGGCCATCAGTGCGACATGAGTGTCATTTAACCCCCGTTCTGGTTCAGTCGCAAATGACCACTTCCTTGCTTCTGCTTATGGTGCTAGCTGGCAGAGAACAATCTCTCGAGAAGCGAGGGAGAAACAGAGAGCTTTCAACGTAAATGAAATACATCTGCAAGATTCGTATAATTGCTTTTCCACAGCTTTGCTTCGGCAGAATAAATAACTAAATAAAAGCGCATTGAATAATGCCTCTGTCAATATTGGTGCAGTCTTCAGACGGGGCGAATAAGGAGCAAGCCCATCCGGATAACTGTGAGTGATTTGGCTTAGCTCCCCACTAGTCAAATGCCCTTTACAAGAGAATCACTCTTTGGACAAGTGAGCGTGCACCCCTGTAATTGGTATCTATTTCATCTGGGCATTGGTCTAATTTTGTTTGCCATCCGCACAGAAATTGCCAATTAAATTGTGCCTGCTGTGTGTCCAGTGCCTCCATACCAGCCAGTGTACTTGCCAGTAAGAGGTGCCACCCCACCCAATACCACCACCACTACACACTCACACACCCACACACACACACAAACACACACACTCTCTCTCTCTCTCTCTCTCACTCTCTCTCACACAAACACACACTCTCTCTCTCTCTCTCTCTCTCTCTCTCTCTCACACACACACACACACGTCTGAACTCTACACCACAACAATTATCACCCATATGTGTTCCACCCCAGACTCTAATACAGTTTTTACACTATGTTTTTCTAATTTCCTGACAGTCATTTGTAGTTTCCATTAACATACAGGATATGTAGTAATTATCCAACTGGAACCCGAAAGGTGGTTAGTAGCTGTAATTACATACTATATATATCATCCCCATAGCTTGACGAAAGGCTGCCAGCTGTGACTCATGGAATACATTTGGTTTAATCCTCACAGTATTGTGTTGTGTTGATAGCAGTGCAGTTGGTATGAAATTGCCTCATCTTGAGATTTTTTTTATAGTCCCGTTATTGTTGCGTGTGTTTTTTGAGTATCTGTCACAAAGTTCAGTCGTGTGTTTGCGTATTTGTGTCTTCCGGCAAATTTGGGATTTGTTTACACATAACCGTCAGTTACCACGGACAATGGGCCTCATTCTCGAACGCAGTTAAGAAGAATTTAAGAGGAATTTAAGAGGAATTTCTTCTGAATTGGATTTAGGACAACATTTGGCATTCATGAAAGTTTTCTTATCTGGGATTTGCTCTGAACTTCAGAAGACTTTCCGAACTCGAAATAGCAGTCGTAACTCGGCCAGAGTTTTCTCAAATGCGATTCCTTAAAAAACCACAAGATGACCCCGTGGGCCATCTTGTGGTTTTTTGAGGAATCGCATTTAGGAAAACTCTGCGTGTTAATGAATTTGTGAGAAATCGTTGGTGATTGCGTTCACATCAACTCTACAGATCCTCGGATTAGTATCATTAACAATTACGTTTCACATGTAGGCCTATAGTCATGATTCTACGAGGCACCGTGATGTCATAAAATAAATAAAAGGACTACACCGGAATGCTGCGCTCGTCTAGTTTTTGGCACTGCCGTCTGTGCAAGTACGGCAATCCAGAATTTTCAAGTAGTTCCACGTTGGTGGAACGAACTGCCTAGCACTACCAGAGCAGGCGCGTCCCTCTCTACCTTTAAGAAGCTTTTGAAGACCCAACTCTTCAGAGAGCACCTCCCTTCCTAACTGGCACTTCGACTAGTGCTTAACTTGCACTTATAGCAGTTACATTCCTGCACTTCGTTTTTCTATTTCTTATGTAAAGTAGTATTTATTGTTACACTAGGTCTCTATTGCTCGTAGCTTGACTGTTCTATCCCTTGTACGTCGCTTTGGACAAAAGTGTTTGCTAAATGACTAAATGTAATGTACACGTACACTGCAAATTTAAGTGAATAAATAAATAAGCACTAAACTCAATCACGTTGATATAGCTATAGTGGAATAGAATGGACACATCTACATCCTGCAACAGTCCATCTCTGCACCGTTCAAGTCATAGACATGACTTTCCGCTTTGACATGACTCGTTTACGAGTTGCTTTCGTGTAGATTCGGTCGATTCCGACTGCACACGTCACTACGGTTGCGTGCCCTTATAAGGAGCTGGCAGGGCGTGTATGTATGCAAATTCAGGAGCACGAGAACGCGCTTTCAATTTAAGAAAACTCTTCCGGGGGAGCACAGCCCAGAAAACTCCTGCTGCGTAGGACCACATTTTCAAGCGTGCATGAATTTGGCGGATGTCTTTTGCTTACGTTGTTTTTCCGAAGCCCGTAAGAAACATTTCAGAAGAAACTTCAGAAAATGTTCGAGAATGAGGGCCAATGACTCTGCCGTGTCTCTATGAAGTGATTCACTGATTCACACGCACAATAGGCCTATTGACTGTTTGCTTTGCGAGTCAGCTTCTACAACAAGTGTGTTTCAGGTCAATAGCAATACCTTCAAGATTCATCAAGATTATTATTGTCTGTGATAAGTGACAGTTTACTCTGTGCGACAGATGGAAATTACAGTCAAATCTGCTGTTTACCTATTTGCTAGAACAGATAACTGAAAATACTGAAAATGCGTATTGGAACTGTGTGTGTTTGTGAGCATTTGTGAATGATTGTGATCTGTGTGTAAATGTGGATGTTTGTTTAATGTCTAAAAGAGTGTTTGCATATAGATAGGGGGGTGGTTGTCTGTGTGGTGTGTCAGTGTGTGTGTGTGTGTGTGTGTCTGTTCATGCCTTTATCTAATTCGGAGCATGTATTTTTCCTGTGACGAATGTAAACAATGTAAAAAAAATCCTCCTTTCTATGGCCACCACCTCTGCCCTGGACCAAACCCCTTGTTGGTGGCATTATGTCCAGTGCATTGTATCGGCTCACCTGATTAAGTCACTTTTCAAGCACATAAAGAGGAGAGATGTTATGCCCATTAATATTCATAGGCTGCTGCTCTGAACATATTATAAGAGGAGTGTCTGCTGGAGCAAAGGCCTAATGAGTTGCACTGGGAGGGAGAGAGAGATCTGCAGGCTTGAAGGAGGGGAAGGGAGGAGAGGGGAGGGAGAGAAAGAGAGAGAGGGGGAGGGAGGGAGGAAAAAAGAGAGGAAGGGAGGGAAAGAGGGAGGCACTCTGTTGTGCAGCTACTGTTCGTTGATTCCCACAGTTGCTGATAGAATGTAAACATGGAAATGCGTGCCTCCATGGTCATGTCCTTTGTCCAGCATCTTTCCCAGATTAACCCAAGAAGACACTCCACTGCTGTGCAATATATTCATGAAACATATTTTTATCTAGGTTTAATCCTGTGCATGTATATTTTACATGTCATCATTTACTTTGTCGCTAGTGCTCAGATGTAGCTGCGATGTGTAAGCTGGCAGTGACCCTTTTGGAGCGAACCTTTAAAGAGGTAGTATACACTTAAAGAGGTAGTATACCTTTAAAGAGGTAGTATACACTTAAATGTGTTTTGCCAGCTATAAACTAAATTAAATGACTGTTAAATGAAACACATCGATGCTGGTGTTACAGTAACATTGACTAAATTACCATTTTTATAAAAATCTGCATTTTATGGGTTGAAAGTGGCTCAATACACTGTCTACTGCTTACAATCATCCTGATCCTTTCAAGGAAAATGCTGATGTAGGGTCACCCATTTCGTACATATCGATGTCATGAAATGGGCGGCCCACCTCCCCCAGCCCCCGCCCACGAGTGTGAGTCTCCTTTTAATTTACTGATGGAGACTCATCATTCACAGGAGTTAACCCAGAGACAGACACTGATGGAGACTCATCATTCACAGGAGTTAACCCAGAGACAGACACTGATGGAGACTCATCATTCACAGGAGTTAACCCAGAGACAGACACTGATGGAGACTCATCGTTCACAGGAGTTAACCCAGAGAAAGACACTGATGGAGACTCATCATTCACAGGAGTTAACCCAGAGACAGACACTGCAAACCCAGAGTCTCCTTCAAAAGTTCAGGTCAGGTGACATGTAACTCATCAACATGTGCTAAATGAAGATATAATATGCAATGGAATGAAAATATATCTACAGTCTGAGTTTGTTTATGTAAATAACAGCCAACACTTACTCCCCCCCCCCCCCCCCCCCCCCACACACACACACGCACATCCTTTACAGAGGAAAAGGACTTCCAGCAGTGAGGTGGGCACCACCAGGAGCTCCTGTTAGTGTGTGAGTGGAAGCCATGCCTGCAGTAGCGTAGTTGTCATGCCAGCAGATTTGGACAAGGTAACAGGAGCTGCAATGTAATTATAGAACTGTAAAACGCTAAGTGGATTAGCTCTGCTGTCAAAAGAAATGAGAATTTGCAGATCTTCGGTGCTTTGTTTTTTGGGTCTTGTGAATGTGCCTGTGAGACCTGTATATGAAAGTGTGTGTGAGTGTGTGTTTGTGCATGCATGTGTGTGTGTGTGTGTGTGTGTGTGTGTGTGTGTGTGTGTGTGTGTACATGTGTTGGTTGAGTGTTTACATTTTATCGCAGAGGTTGTGATTGGTGCTACAATATCTGCTTGTGAATGTAGCCTGTAATACTGTGAGCTTGGAAGACAGAGTTAGAGTGGAATTTTGTAATTCTCTCTCTCATTCTGTGAGTGTGTGTGTGTCATGCGTGTGTGTATGCGTGTGCGGGTGCGCATGTTTGTGTTTGTGTGTGTGTGCGTGTGTGTGCCAGTGTGTGTGTGTGTGTGTGCGTATACGTGTGCGCATGTGTGTGTGTGTGTGTGTGCGTGTGTGTGTGTGTGTGTGTGTGTGTGTGTGTGTGTGTGTGTGTGTGTGTGTGCGTGTGTGTGTGTGCGTATGCGTGTGCGCATGTCTGTGTGTGTGCGTGTGTGTGTGTGTTTGTGTGTGTGTGTGTGTGTGTGTGTGTTGCACAGGGGCAGCTGTGACCTGTCTTTCCTAAGTTAATATCACGCCAGCGCCCGACTCCTCTGCATACTTCTGCAGGCCCCGTGGACATTATATCAGGCCCCAATCTTTGTTCCTGAATGTAAATCTCCCACGTAATGGCCACTCCCAGGAGCACAATGGGGCCGGCCAACAGATGGTCAATGATGAGATCTGCACGCACCATTGATCTCAATTAATCTCTCCGCCAGGAGACGGGGATCAATTGCACAGTGATACAGCATATCCAGTTGATCTCCTTGTAAGCCACATTACAGCCAAACAGCCAGTTTACCAATTTCTACAAAAAAATGGATATCTCTCATTTGGCTTTGTATTGACCTTTGGTTATGTATTGGGCAGCTTGGTAGCAGCAATATTGAGCTTTTTCTGAGATTTTTCCCCTTTTGCACTTTGCAAAGGGTTGAGATCCTGTTATAATGACAGCAATTATGCCCTCTATCTGGAAACACTCATAGCGAACGGATGAGCATTACGGTAGAAAGCGGAAAGTCAGCTGGACCAGAGATCTTGTATGCCTCGCTGACTTATGGTCACTCCAGAGCTGTAGGGAGTTTACAGAGTGTGTTAGTCTCAGCCACCTCCACCGACTAGTATCACACCTCGCTGGTGAGGAGACAGGTGAGTATCTTAAGCAAGGGCAACGCTCTTCATGAAAATGGATTACGAAAGGCAGTAGGCTACAATATTTACAATGTGTCAAACATGCTACTGGCTTGGTTAAATTACTAAACCTTATTGATCCATCAGTCAGAGATCTGATGTTGAAATGTATGATATTCCACTATGAATATGACTCACTTACTAATGTATTGTTTTTCAGGCTGCATGAAAGTCGTCTTATCTGATATATATATATATAAGATATTTTATACATTTGAACAAAAAATAACAATAAACAAAATGTTCAAAAAGTCAAGATGAAGATAGTTATACTGGAATTCAATTAAAGTTTCTCGCACTCAAATCCAAAGGAAAACAGCTTTCCAGGCCAAAAGAACATCATTGCTGTTATGTTTCCATTACAAAATGAATGTAAAAATAAATTAGATTTCACAGAAGGGTCACAGGCAGCCAATTAAATGGTCAAAGTTACGTCAAAGGTTGTGCCGTGTGACCACAGACGGTGCAGCTTTCCAATTCTGCCAGTCTACAGTTTACTCCCCATCGCATTCGGACATTCAGGAAGTACAACCAAAAATTCAAACTCAAGGCCAGATTGTCCTTATTAATTCCTTAAATAGTCCCTTCTTATCAGAAGACCAGGGAGCCTTTAAATTCCTTCGTGCGCTTTAAAGAAACAGAGAGTCTATTTGTGTTGCGGTTCTATCGGACTGCTGATCTGAACAGCACCAGGGCTTTGCCCAGCAAGCCACAAAATCTACCTGGTGGAGCACTTGTATCAATGTGTTTTGAGTCAAGATTACAATTGAAGATATGGAAAGAATTCGGATAGGTAGGATTAGTAAAAGACCACCTAACAAATATTGACAGATCAAGGCACTCCATCTGACATGTTTATAGATGGTTAAATAGACATTTTGTTATCTGACCTGTCTATGGCCAAATATCGATTGCCTATAAAAACTGAAAAACTAGATCATAACAAAGACATCCCACAACCACTGACCTTAAAGGCGCAGTAAGTAAAGGAGAGCCTTGAGGTCTGATTCTGCATTCCAGCTCACAGTCCAAGCCATGTGAATGTCAACCAAGGGGTAGTGCCACGAGAGCGTCTTATTTTCTCCACTTCACTCTGCGCTAAATTACCATATGTTGAATACCAGTGCCATCGCAGGCCACGCGCGCACCTCCAGCAGATATCTTATTGCATCGCTTCATTATTATTCTTTTTTTTCTTTTTTTCTGCGCAGCTGAATACCCTGTGCAGGGCTGTGTGTACTGCATACAGACATTGTTGGCCCTCACAGAACTACACATGTTTATGAAATCAATATGGAAATTGCAGCATCCAGAAAACAAATTGCACGGCACAAATGTATTCTAACCGATGGCCTGCATTCATGCCCAGGCAGAGCCTGGATGACAACACAGGGATGTGCAGGAGGAAGGTGCAGCCTGCAGACGGATTGTGGAATGAAGAACCCATTTTATTTAGACCCTGTCCGGTTCAAAACATGACTCACAAGTAAATAAAGTGACAGTTTATTATGATTTTTTTTCTTTCAATCTGAGAGTTCACTTGTGGTATATGTGAAGAGAGAATATGTGTGGAAATGTAGTGGTTTGATCTCCTCACACATCCTCACCCTCTGTTTAGTTTCCAAATAACTCGGAAGTCATGGACGTATTTGAACAGATTTATTGTCAACCCGTGGAGAGAAAACGCCACAAGTACACACTGTAAGGAAAGAACAGCAGGCCAAGGAGGTGAACGGAGAGCGCACAGTGTGTGTGGAAAGAGAGAGAGAGAGAGAGCAGGCATGAACGATGCAGAGCTGTCAAAATGCGAAATCATCTCTATCCTCGAAACCACATAATAAGGCTCACACACTCGCGCGTACACACACACACACACACACACACACACACACACACACACACAGACACAAACACACTGAGATTGTGTGTGCAGATGAAGACAGGCACATGCACACACCCATGCACACACACACACACACACACACACACACCTGTACACATTTTCACTTACATGTCAGTCATGGTTCTGTTACAACTTACAGCTCAAAATACATTTGAAAGATACATTTTCTTTTTTGTTCTTTTACAGCTAGAAGTAAAAAACAAAGCATTGGCCCACGTCAAAATAATAATAAATATGAACTGCCGGAAACAGAGAGTTGCCAAATAAATAAGTTTCACAAAAGCATTCACAGCGACAAAGAAAGCTTACAAAACCATCCCATCAAATGTTCCAAAACAGCGGGATAGTTCTCATCACATACCCTCTAGATAAACACACACACATACACCAACTCTATCTCTCTCACACACAATCACTGATACACACACACAACCATCCTATTGACCCATGACCTTACACCATCTTATTGACCCATGAGCTCCAGTGGTTTTCGCCTTGGCAAGATCCGTGGGCGACATAAAAGCATGCTGGCCATGCCTTGCTCCGCTATGTCAGCGCTGATTTTCATCTAGAGAAGCGGGGATGACAGGAAGGGGTCCGCAGGGGCCAGTGGCTAACGCGCATTGACACTGACACCAGGGCTAAGGGATGCCATCCATTTCAATTTGAATCACTCGCTAGCTCTGTGGCTGCCTGAGTGGCTTTGTTGTGGCTCTGCAGGCGTGGTCAGAGCAGGGCATGGGTCTGGACATCCGCACACTCAAGCACGCCCAACTATCTCCTGAAGACACACGGCTCAGACGTACACACACTCGCACGCAGCACACACTCCGAGCTTTGATGCCACGGCTGGCAAACGCAAACGCACACGGCAAAGACTCGTGCACACCATTCTCTCCTCGTCGCGGACATGCACACACAGACACCAGATCGCACACACACACATACCCACTTTCCCGCTTTGTCATACGCACACGCACACGCACACTAAGAGAAGTAGAGAAAAAAAAGCATCATTGCCATCAGCCCTTAGTCCCATGAGTCACCCTGACGAAGCGTAGCCTTTCACAGTCAGGTCAATAAAGGGGGAGAGGGGAGGATACGAGTGGTTGTATGGGGGCAGACAGTGGTCAACCTCAGCAATCTCTTTTTACACAGAGTGCACACGAGAGAGTCACATACGTGCGCCTCCTCGTCTAAACACCGGAAAACCCCCCCTTTCAATTACATTTCACAATTACAATTCTTTTGCCACTGGAAAAAAAAAGGATCAGCCCCCAGCCACCTCCCCTTCTCCCCTCCTCAAAATGGAAACAACACACACTGAAAACAGACAAAATCCAAATTGCAACGGAATTATCTCTTTTACACTGCCCTGAAATATGGTTGGTCGGAGCCTCCTGGGGATGCCCTCACATTGCCTGGCATCTGCCGATTGTTTTGATGCAGTTGTATGAGGCATGGCAGCTATCTGCCAAGGCTTGCCCCCCTACTAACACCCGTCAAATGCATCCATTGTGTCCACAGAGCGCCAGTGTCCCTTTCACAAAAATCACCTGAATCCACTTTAGTGTTGTTTGTGCCTGGCCTTGTGCTTGTCACCTGGTGGGAAGGCCCTGCGTCACACACACACACACACAACAACACACACACAGAGAGACACGCACCACACACACACACAGATTGTTCACGGTTGCTTGTCTCCTCACAGTGCAGTGCAAGTCCCAGGAAAGAGGATACAAGAGAAGTCAAAGGGAGGGTAGCCCTCAGGATCTCCGGTGTTCGCCTTGTCAGAACCCAGCGTCGGGGGGGCACAGAGTTGTACAAAGGCTTTTTAAAAATCGTCACTGCCTATCTCCTTCATTAAAAATCATTAAAGCTCTGAAGATATCACCGTCATGACTCCGTATACGTGTGAAGTCTTTTTTCTTTCCTTTTTTTTTGACGTACACCAAAGCAAAAGTTCAGAGAAATCCAGATCACAAAATTAAAACAGAGGAAAAATCCAGGAAACATAACATGTCAGGCTCTCGTCAGGATAAAAATCTTTTACAAGAATGCATGCTCTTAATATCCCTGAGGCCAGCATGTTCTCAGAATGGCGATCAACCGAAAAAGGAATAGACTTGTAGTCCGGTCTTGTGCTTTGCTTATGCTTTCGCCTTAAAAACAAATACTCCCGCTCCCTCATCCTCATCCTCAACTCACCGGTATGTGCCATTCTTCTTTTCAACAACTAAAAGCATTCTCCTCATTTGACCCTATACATGTGCTTTGTTCTCTGCCAGTGCTGATGGAGAAAAAACAGCCTCTCTTTATTGCATTCCAAAGCCACCTCAGCTAAAAGACAGTCCGAGTAAATCGTCACTGCCACTTCATGAGAAAAGTCAAGTCAGTTTATCATATGAATTGTGTACCTGTTCATCTCTACAGAGTGTATAGGTTGTCTTTTTTTTAACCTCAAGGCTTTTAGGTGTTCTGTATGTATTCATCTGCCAGTTATGTCTGTTATATTTTACAAAATGTATTGTCCAATTGCTTTTTTGTTTTTGTTTGTTTGTCAGTGGGGAAAGCATGACTCGTTGAGATGCCTGACCAACTTTAGAAGAAAGTGCCCTTGGTGTTGGAGCACAGGATCTTCTTGAAGGCTCTGCGGAAGTCCTTGTTGAAGATGGTGTAGATGACGGGGTTGAGGCAGCTGTTGCAGTAGCCGATCCAGAAGAAGAACTTGAACAGGGGCTCGGGGAGGACACAGGTCTCGGGGCAGATGGCCTGCAGGCTGTAGGAGAAGAAGAAGGGGAACCAGCAGACCACGAATACGCCGATCACCACGGCCAGCACAAAGGTGAAGCGCTTCTCGCGGTTCACCATGGCCTTGCGGCGCGCCGAGTTGGGCGTGCCCTCCTGCTTGGACTTCCTGGCTGCAAGCTTGGCGCCTTTGGCCGTGGCAATCATGTCCCTGTACTTCTGGATGGTGGCGGGTGAGTGGATGCCCGCACTAGGAGTGCCCGCCATGCTGGGGGACCGGTTGTCCTCCAGCTCACACCCACCAGCTCCACCGGGCTCGGTGTCGGAGTCAGAGCTGGAGGTGTCACCGTTGTTGTTGTCGGCTCTCTTCTCCAGACGCTTGGCTTTCTTCTCATTCACCGGCACCACCACCGCCACCTCACTGGGCTTGACAGGGGTGCTGTCAGGCTGCTGCTGCTGGGTGGAGGAGGACAGAGAAGGGGACAGTGTTGGCGTCTGGCCCAGGGTAGTGGAAGGGGTGGTGGGCGTGAGAGCTGGACAGGGCGAAGGAGGCTGGAGCAGGTTATTAGCGGAGGGGGTAGTGGGCTGCTGCCGCTTGCCCACGTGCGGGGAGGGCGTCTGGGGCACAGCCAGGTGGTGTGGCCTGGGAGTGGCATTTCCTGCCAGCTTGTGTTGGGTGCCGGGTGTGCCTATGTCAGCGCTGCCTCTGCCGTTGGGCTGATGCTGGGCGCGGGTCTTTGTCTGCGGTGTGGGCGCCTCCTTGCGCGGCTCCCCTGGTGGGCACCGCGTGCGCTGCTTGGCGATCCCGTAGATGCGCATGTAGACCAGGATCATGATGAGGCAGGGGGCGAAGAAGGAGCCGATGGTGGAGTAGAGGATGTACCAGCGCTCATCGTTCAGTTGGCACTGCGGCCCCCGGCTCTCGCCGTCACCGCCCTTCTTGTTCATGGAGAGCAGCGGCGGGAAAGAGATGACGGCGGAGATCAGCCACACCACCAAGATGGCCGCCTTGATTCGGCGTGGCGTGCGCTTGGCGCCATAGGTGAGGGCGCGGGAGATGGACAGGTAGCGGTCCAGGCTGATGGCGCACAGGTGCACGATGGAGGAGGTGCAGAAGAGCACATCCAGTGCCAGGTAGATCTCGCACCACACCGAGCGGAAGTACCAGTAGCCCATAAGCTCGTTGGCCAGCGAGAACGGGATGATCAGCGTGGCCACCAGAATGTCTGCTGCAGCCAGAGACACAAGGAAGAGGTTCTGTGGGCCGCGCAGCGAACGGCTCGTCAACACTGCGATGATCACCAGGATGTTGCCCACGATGGTGAAGAGAACCATCAGCGTGATGGCCGTGGCGAACACGGCCGTGGCCTCCGGGGAGTAAGGGGCCAGTTTGAGCATGCTCTGGTTGCAGGTGGGAGATGAGGTGCCGCCGCTACTGCTGCCATTCCTCCCTGTCATGCTCAGGGCCGGCGAACACGCACTGTCCAACACGGATGCCATGCTGTATCTGCGCGATACTCCCAGGAGAAAGAATTCCCTTCCGAAATTCGTTTTTTTTTTTTTTTTTTTTTACTGTCAGTATGGGATATTTTGTAATGTGAGCTTATTTTTCTTTCTAAATAGTTCTAAATAGAATAGAAGTTCTCAAAAACAAAGAATCAAAAATCGGCTATGTATGAGTTGATGACAGCATATCTAAACTTTTCAGTAGATTTAGAATATTATTTTCTGAATCGTTTCATATCTCCTTCTAACAGAACATTCTTTTCTCCTTTGCTTCTCTCCTTCCCTGCACTTATTCTTAACATCCAGATGCCCAAATAAACTCCAGCAGAGCGTCAAGATACGGATCGATGGCGTTTGATTAAGATGGTGCACCAGTG
The DNA here is from genome assembly GCF_900700415.2 of Clupea harengus. NCBI lineage: Eukaryota > Metazoa > Chordata > Actinopteri > Clupeiformes > Clupeidae > Clupea > Clupea harengus. The sequence continues at coordinate 3,950,857 of NC_045158.1, read as the reverse complement.
AGATCGGAGCACAATTACATTTTCCGTTGCACTGCCCTATGCGCCCTGTTGATGGAACAGTCACTCATGCGTCAACTTAAACTGGCTTGACAAACCAGATCAAATTGTGTTTCCGTTCATGGAGTGCTTGAAAATAAAGATTAGTTTAAGATGCTGCTGTGTCAAAAATATGTAGTATTTCTAAAATTACGTAATGCAACATTAGCTAAATACACAGCAAAGGCGTCCGCAATCTCTCCACGCACTTTGTTCCTTAACCGCCAAGAGAAATTATTAAAGTTTCTTACACTTGTTAGTGTTAAAAAAATACAGAAAGCAATGTCAGCATTTGTAGACACACAAATATATTCAAGTTATAACTAACTGGACATTTTGGGATTTTCAAAACTAGGCTATCAACCAGATGTGTCGTCTAATCCTCCACGGAGCGCACTGCTTTAAATATCATCCTCCTGGGGCCCCTCTGCAGAAAACGGCACAGAGCCAATTTGAGCTCCACACACGATCGCCTGCCTAACTTTCCAACTCAGAGCTGAAGATACGAATGTTGTCCCCTATGCTCCTCGGGGGAAACGGCAGTTGACCACAGCAAAAGGCGCGCAGCGTTTGGTGATCTTGGTCTGGCAAACAAATCAGCCCTGGGAGATTTTGTTGCGTTGTTTTCCAACATATGTTTATGAAGTCGGTCCCTGGTTGCGTGTAACAACATTCCACTTTAGGCACAGTCCCATTTTGTCGGGGGGCTCAGCAGCAGTACAAAGCTGATGGATGGGCTTGGATATATCCATGCGCAGATACTGCCTCAGTCATGCTTCTGTGCGTTCTGTGCGTTCCGCAGCTCTTGCTGGGTCTGTCTTTGCGCAGCTTTCTCCCTCGTTCAGTTCTGCCGCCTCGCCTCCTCCTCCTTCATCCAGATAGCAGCGTTTGAGCGTAAAGTGATCGAGAGGCGCCTTGGCTATATCAACGCACCCGTCCGCTTTGCTCCGCCAGCGCAAGTGATGTCAGAACGGGCGTCATGAGGCGAACTCTCCCTCCCACCCTCACTGTCGACCTATGTAAAATCGCTTCAGGTCGCGCCTGGAAATCACTGCGCAGACACGCATTGCTCTTATTAACCAACACTATATGGTATTTATTTTCCACCCACTGCTTTTGAGTTGAGTAAAGACGAGCACTGGACATGCACTGGATATGTGTGCCATGCCTCTGGCGAGCACAAGATCTTCCATTTAGAAGTAAGCCTGGCTGTCATCAACAAAGCTAATTTGCCGGTCTCCACCAAGGCTGTGGGCAAAGTCACCCTCCTCGACGCCCTTCTCGCCTTTTCATTAACTTTAAATCTAGGTTTTAATCCAACAAAAGTTTGGTGCCATAATCATTTATTCGTTCCGGAACTAATCTAGGAGTTTTAAAGTTTAATTTTAAAAGTTCCAATGCCTACTTGAAGAGGCGTCAAGCACCAGTGCCTCCGGCACAACGCGCTCACGACTTCACCCTCTGGCATCACGTCTGTGATGTGGGGATTAAGTGCTTAATGTCCACTTCAAACCATAAGCCGTTCCGTCCCAAACAATCTAAAACGCACCTTACCTCGCTGAATTACACAAAGTGTGTTGTTTTATTTTTTTTTAATCACACGTAATGGGTACCTGTCATGTTGCGTGCATTGTTATCCCTTCCGCGCTTACCACGCAAGTCAACGGTGTAGTCAAGTGATGGCCTGCAACACGCTCGAAGCATGGCAAATGCATTTCAGCCGTCCTTTCTAAATATACTACGTAGATTTGCAGGACAAGTGCTCTTCAATCAAGTGTTGGTTTGTGGAGAGCTTAAAATCGTTGAAACATTAACTTAAGTGGATGCATGGGGAACGACCGCTAAATGGCTGGTAAAAAAAAATGTTTTGTCACACAATGTTCAGTTTTAAGCCAACACTTACCTCCTGTTAAGTAACCCATCTGGAGCCCAATGTTCCTAATGTAGGCATAATGTGCAAACTCGACATACTTGACGATCCATTAATAGTATATGGTAATACCTTTGTCTGCGGTCGTGGCCAATTTCTATATAAACAGGAAATCCGTTGATATCACTGGACATTTTTGGAAATGTCTACATAAAACTTCATAGAACTAGACCTGGATGTTGTATGACATGGTGGCGGAGTTTGTAAACAGTGGGATAGTCTGCCCTCTATCGGAAAATAGTTGCATGACTTCCATAAAGTTGCGAGAGAGGTAAATCCGAGGGAGTTCAGTTTATGCATAAATCATTGATTTAAAAGAGCACAAAACTTGACTTCCCTAACTTCGTCTCCAAATTCTTTAGGAGCACTCTGTACTGACATTTCCCACCATAAGAAATGCTACAGCCAAGAGTAGCTCTGTTGTAAGGGTGTAGACCTACAGCTTTGAGCCCTGTGCAAAAAAAAGGACAGTTCTTTAAAAAGACAGTCCTCCCTGTTTAAAAAATATATATAATCCATGAT
>NC_045158.1:3940869-3943369 GCF_900700415.2 Clupea harengus | reverse complement strand
GCGATGCCAGAGTCTCCCGCTGTGAAGAGTGGTGGGCACTGCCCAGGTAGAGGAAGGGAAGGATCTCTACAGGGCCACCCTTTTGAGAAAACAAAGCAAACACACACAGTCAGAGGTTAGTCATTGCAGTAGGCATAGGAAGGAAGTGTGTGGCGGTCATGGTGGAGTGTACTAATTGGTGTAAAATTGCTTCCTGATTTGTGGAATTTGGTTCCTCTTAGAGTTTCCCAGAGATAACTGTTTTTTGTTGTTATTGTTTTTTTTACACTTGCCACTTGGTGTAATCACACACACACACACACATATATATATATGTATATATATATATATATTATATATACTGTATAAATGATATGGAACTGATGGCCCACTGGCCTCAAAATTAATTTAATTTAGAGGTTAACATTATTCACAGAATCTAACGTATAAACATACACATCTTGTCTAATTTGACATAGATAAATCATTGGAGATGGTATTACACGATGGACGTTCAAACGAACGTTTTTCATGTATAATAGATTGGTGTTAGATTTTCATTGGCACAAATGAGATCAATTGTAGTTTTACCTGGTCGTACAGAGGCGTTCGTCTCCCTGAGAAAGCCTTTTCAGAGTCGCCGAATGTGGGGTGGCTAGCAGGTACCATCGGGGACTGAAAGCACAGCTCTGGGTACATGGTGAGGAACCCTTCAAATCCCTCTGAAACAATAGAACCAAGAAGTGTAAGTCACAGAACGAATACAATATTTTCACCTGTTAAAACAATAATTAAAAAACTGACAAGACGAACATGGTGAGAATAGTAAATTAAAGATTTTAATGAAACTCCTGGTGCTACCAATAGCATACAAATGACGATGGGTAAGAGTAAAATTAAAACTATTTTTATTCGCCGAAATAATATCTGATTAAGCAGCTGTTTTATCCTTAACCACATTTTGTATTGTTTAACTTAGTGCAGATGACTTATTTCGTAGTGAGAAGCCCAGTAAAATTAATTTCCGATGTTCTGTTAGTCAAAAATATTAATGCATTTTGTGTTTAAGAGATTAGATACAGTACATACCTTGCAAAAAGCAGATTTGCGTGCTGCATGGCTGAACCTCCGACTGAAGCGCATTGAGAAGCAAACTCGCCAGACTCTCGCTCTTCAACTCGGACACCGAACTACTGGCCTCATCCAGCACCACTACTGGCGAGAACTCTCCGTTGCGCAGCCGTCCCAGCAACGACTTGTCAGGGACAAGCCATTCCAGGCTCACCGCTGCACTTTTGGATCTCCGTCTTAGCATTGAGTTCCAGTTAACATTGCGAGATTCCTGAATGTGAGTCCTTGAAAAGGCGAGGAAAGGTCGGCAGTCCAACACCACACAGCCGCCAGAGGTGAAGAGCTCAGCGGGAGTACCAAGGATGTGGACCAGCTCACTTGCTGATATCTCCAACAAATCGCCATTACCCATGATTGACTTTAGTTTGAGAATTTCAATTTTTTTTTCGTGTACAGAAAATTGAAGCGGAGCTTGAATATCTTCTACTTGAACAAAAAGGAAATATTTAGGACCTGAATAGAACACTGGAAATACACAACACGTTTCGGTGAGAATGAAAGGTATACAGATAGAGTCTTAATTATCCTTTTAAAGTGCTTCTACTATTTTTAAGGTTCCATAATCGAATTTCACTATTCAGAGTATTCAACCAGACGTCAGTTTTCTATTGTCCTGTAATGTCAACAAGCTGTGATTGTACTAGAGAGGCGGGGTTGGAGGTATTTGTAGGCTACTGCGAGAGCTTTGACACCGCCCCGCCTCATTTTTCCACATAAGGAACTTACGTCACAGGCGGAACTCCAAATATGGACAAAATGCTAGCGCCGGCAAACCTAATTTGGGTTCTGACGTGAACATCCTTATTTTCCTATTGGCACGTGCTAGTGGGGGTTACCCCCGTGTTTTTGGTAGGATGACGTGACAGGCACCCACAGGCAGCACCGCTGGAAGCAGGCACACACACCCTGCAGCAAATAATAAAAACAAATATTCAATGAAAAGCTTTATGAATGGTATCAATATGGTATCTACTGCATTTCGTTGCCTCAGTACCTGTACTCTGTGCAATGACACTAAAGTTGAATCTAATCTAATCTAATGTGTGGAACCCACTGATTCACTGCTAAATCCTCTTGGCTTAAGTCAGGTAGCACAGCGAGTTGAAAGATGAGACCACAGGCAGAGAGAACAGATGCAAACACTCGCCATCCTGACCCCAGAACATAGAATCAGTGGACAGGGCAGCTAGACTCATCTAATGTTACTATTGTGTGGGAAGCAAAAGAAAACAATGAAGGCTGACCACACATCACATGCAACCCTTACAACCCTGCTGACATGGGATATCCAAATAAATGGGTGAGTAAGTGCCACGCAATAGGGATATCCCCTCAGCTCTGCAGAGCTGCACACACAGTATTTCCATGGCCTCTGCCAGTGAGCCAGAGC